>NC_053028.1:383646298-383728399 GCF_003073215.2 Triticum urartu
GTCAAGCTGAGAGGGCAAATGCTGAAGTACTGCGAGGCCTGAGGACAAAGACCTTTGACAGACTACACAAGAGTGGAAGGCGCTGGATTGATGAATTCCCGACGGTTCTTTGGTCAATCAGAATGACACCAAATCGAGCCACCAGCCAGACACCCTTTGCCCTGGCATACGGGGCAGAAGCAGTTCTCCCCACGGAACTCATATACGGGTCACCTCGAGTACTCGCTTATGACGAGCTTGAGCAAGAGCAATTGCGGCAAGATGATGCAACGCTCCTTGAGGAAGATCGTCTTCGGGCGGCTGTGAGAGCAGCGCGCTACCAGCAAGCCTTGTGCCGCTACCATAGCCGCAAGGTTCATGCCCGAAGCTTTGAGGAAGGCGACCTTGTTCTTCGGCGCGTTCAATCAGCCAAGAATTCCAACAAGTTGACGCCAAAGTGGGAAGGCCCTTATCGGGTAATACGAGTCACCAGGCCCGGCGCAATCCGCCTGGAGACCGAAGATGCCATTCCGGTGAGTAACTCCTGGAACATTGAGCATCTTCGCAAGTTTTACCCGTGAGGCGCGGTTTGCCGGGCCCCCCGGCAAGCCACCTTTTGTACGAGCCTTACCGATGACGCATGTAACCCTTTGTACAAAGCCAGGCGCAGACCCTGAGCATAAATAAATGAAGCGCTGGCGCCCTAAGTTATAGCATGCATGCTAGGTCGAGTCTCGTCCTTGGTTAGGGTTGATAGTGCTTAGCGGCAACTAACCCCTAGCTTAGAGGTCGAGTGTGCATCTCTTTGTCTTTATTTTGTCTTCTTTGGTTCACAGGACACATGGATATCCTTGCCAAACCACTTGGGGAGAAAAAAAGGAACAGACCAGCATCTAGGCCCCGGCAAGCCAGTATTGCCGGGGGCTGCAAGAGCAAAGATTCACCCACGGCAAACCAGGGTTGCCGGGACTACAGCTTCAGATAAGTTCTTCATCCCTTATCATGCATTCCATTGGACTGAGGTATGTGAAACCTCGTTTTTCCTTAAGCTACCATGCTCCCCTAACTCTAGGCCCTAGGGCTCGTTCCTGGGACCAAGTTTGGTCGTAGTCGCGGCATCGAAAGGATGAAACAAGGAGCCTGAACCCGCCTCAACCCTGCCTCTGCCAAAGGCGTGAGAAAGGTCGAGCGAAGTGGGGAGACGGCAAGGCCTGTTGCCAGGCGAGAAAATGTTTATCTTAGAGATATCAAGGATTTACTCCTTGTCGTGGGTTCCACCCGCAAACAAATGACCCGGCAAGCATCCCCTTTTCATTAAAAACATACCACTCAGGTACAGTCCGTAGGGAATGAAAAACATGAATGAAGGGATTACAAGTTTTAAATTCAACAAAGGCCCGAAGGCTTACAAACTAAAAAGAGATAAGGTGCCCGTAATCCCTTTCTTGTCCCTCTCCTCAGGAGGCAGGTCAAGGAGGAGAGAAGGGCAAAAGGAGCACCTAGGCGAGCTACGGGTGGCAGAAGACGCAGGGAGAACATCTTGGTGGCCGTCCAATGGCTGGGTGGTGATGGCGGCGCCGGAAGCAGAGCTCGAAGACGAGGCGGCAGGACGTCAGTACACGTCGAAGGCGTCGGTGCCCGCGTACTCTGACTTGACGGCCTTTCCGCCCGCCCTCTTCCTCTTCTGCAGCCTCCCAATGCCAGCCGCCCAAGGAGACGACCCCGAGAAGTTCAAGGAGCCGGCGACACGGATGATGGGGTCGCCGGTGCCGCACGGAGCGGCACCCGACACCTAGTCGGACCCGTCATCCTGCCGCCTACCGCCCTCGTCGTTGCTGCCGCTGTCCTCCTCGTCACTCCCGCCCGAGGAGGAGTCTTCACTATCAGAAGAGCTCTCCATGCAGCACCTTGTACGAGTTCCAAACTGCCCGAAGACCTTGACGGAGAGAAGGCCACCCTCCATCAGCTTAAAATGGAGAGTGAGCCCCTACGTCAAGCTGTGGATATGAGCAAAAGTCTTCCATCCCCGACGAAGATACATCACGTGAGGAGCGGGGAAGTCGACGCGGACCCGCGTGCCACTGATCCCGCAGCCCCTCATGTGCAGCCGCAATGACTCCGGCGGATCCAGCTCCATCTCCTGCGCAAATGGAGTCGGGAGACGAAGGCGACGGCGCGGCGGCCGGCGCAGCCTGACGAAGAACTCACAAGGGTCATCCCCAAAATGGCCCTCCATTGGAGGGGGAGCTGCTGGCGGAGGCGAGGCCAGCGTGCCACCCCGTCCTCCTCTTCCCCGAGCGCCCCGGCCTCGCCCACGGCCTCGCCCCCTCCCCCTTCCCCTCACGGCTGGCTCTGCCGCCGCAGGCGCAGGAGAAGGAGGGACGCGTTGTCGAGCGGCGACCCTCGCCACCAACGTTGAAGGACCGGGATTCCCTCTCTCCATGACGGATGGAAGGGAGGAGCAGAAGCTGAAGGAAGAAGAAGAAAGAATGCGGGACGCCATCCCCCACTCCCGCTCTTTATAAAGGAGTGGGGTTGGGGCTCGGCCGCCCCGCTCGGCCAATCGAGATACGGAAGGCGTAGGGAGCCAGGACCGACCCGCCGCCCCAACCAGCGACGGCCCGGTTTCCCGCCTCCACCGTTTGCCACCACAAGCGCATGGGAGACATGTGGCGGACGTGCAGAACCGAGGGGACGGGTGAGGCGACCTCTCCCCACCCCGTGATCGTGGGGAGTGGACGCCTTGAAGACCGCGCCTCAGCCCCATTCAGTAAATGGGCCGCGCCTCCACGCCTCCCTCCGTTTATGGGGAAGGAGCGAATCGCCCCTTTACTATGACGTGACGCATGCGTGTAGAGACCAACCCCACACATGCTGCCCACGCCACGCCCACCTCCCCACGTCGCGCCACGCGCGCGAGTCGTGGGAAGCGCAGCGCGCGAAGAATCTTACCGCGGTAAAAACTGCCCCGCCTGCCCGCGCACCGTTTCTGGGCCTGACCCAACAACGCGTTGCGCTTATGTGTGGCCCAGGCCCGGGGCTCCTGTCGGTGTACAAAAAGAGGGGTGCACTTTTTGTACCCCTATAACTGTGCACGGGTAGTCAGAGCGGCGGGCACCACCACACCAAGCAAGGCAAGGGAGGTGAGCCAGGGTAAGACCGAAGCTCAAGGGAACTAGGATGACGCCAAGGCCAAAACCACGAAGAACAAAGGAGATGAAGCGGACTCCCCTGGCAAGATCCTTGCCGGGAGACAGTTTTAGCATCCCCGACAAGACCCTTGCTGCGGCAACTCGCCCCACGCCTACGGAGCAAATCACCCTTGAGTCCACTGCCCCCATGGGGCAAGGATTTGGGAGACATCCCCGTGGTGGCATGCAGATCTTTGTGAAGACATTCAAGATCAGATACGTACAATAGAAGATGATGACCCTTGGCGGGATCCCAGCCGAGGAAGACCACAAGGCCCCCGGCAAGCGCCTTGTCGGGGATGACAGCAGGCGCCCCGGCAAGGCCCTTGCCGAGGCCCCAGCAAGGCCCTTGCCAAGAACATCCGCAGGGCCACCATCAGGCCCACGCCGACTAAACCTCCACCACTGTACGCATGCGGCTGCCGACCCAACCAGCTGGGCAGGCACCTACGTGGCAGCATGCAGATCTTCGTGAAGACCCTCCAGTGCGCCACCTCAGCTGCCTGCCTACCTACATGGCATCACAGGCATCGCTGGCCAGGACGCGTGTCGACACAGGAAGGAGCGGCGATGGACGAGACAGGCTTCTCCCCCGTCCCCGATAAAGCAAGGACACCTAAGCAAGACGCATTAAATGCGCCTTGTCATGTAATGCGAGGGATAACCTCGCATCACTGTACCCTTTCTACCTCCTGCGTGCCACTTTGGCAACCCCTTTTTCTATAAAAGGAGGCCCGAGGCGACCAGGAGGAGGATTCGGCTTTTTGGAGCTCCTAATGCCCCAGAGCTAGCTCAAGAACAGGAATATACATCCACCAAAGCAGGAGTAGGGTTTTACGCATCCTCGCAGCCCGAACCTGGATAAACAAACTATGTACTATCTGTTTGATCCGCTCTTCTCACGACCCCGCGCCCCGCTAACCGTAGTAGGGATTCTTGTGATCCCATAGGTGTCGTCCCCACCGACACGCTCTGCATCCTCCTCCTTCCCTGGTAGTGCCCCTTGCATCAGACATCCCTTGAATTCCTTGGTCCAACATCCCTCTTGAGGCTTGAGCGCCAAGAGCAAGCGAGCCCCTGAGGTGGGGCCACAAGCTGGGGCTCCTGTGGCTGGCGGTTGTGGGAGCTCCTCCCGAGGCCGTGTCATGCTTGTAAGTGGTGGCGTCGCTGACGGCTTGAAGAGCCGCTCCTCGAAGACGCCAGGCTCTTGGGGCTGCCGCTTGGATGCCCTCCTGGCGATGTCGTCGGCTTCCTTGTTGGTGCCACGGGGCACATGCTGCACCTCCATGCCTAGGAACTGCTTTTCCATCTTACGTACTTCCGAGAGGTACACCTCCATGTGCTCGTCCTTTGGCTCGTACACTTTGTTGGAGAAGTTGACAAGGAGCTGTGAGTCGTCCCTAACAGTGAGGCGCTTCACCCCTAGGGCTGCCGTGGCCTTCAGGCCAGCTATGAGGCCTTCGTATTCCGCGATGTTGTTGGAGACCTTCTCGCCCTGCTGAAAACAGAGCTGCACAGCGTAGTAGAGCTTGTCCTGCATGGGTGAGATGAGCACTGCTCCAGCCCCCGCGCCCTGGTGCGCGAAGGCACCATCGAAATACATGACCCATCTGTCTGGTGCCTCACTCCCTGGCGAGGTGGACCGGTCCTCGCCTGGTTCCAGTGCCGGGGCATCCATCCATTCCGCCACGAAGTCAGCGAGTGCAGCTCCCTTGATGACCCTGGTGGTGCTGAACTCCAACTGGAATGCATGTAGCTCGATGTTCCACTCGGCGACCCTCCCAACAGAGTTGGGGCTCCTGGGCACCCTCTCCAACGTGTAGGCCGAGACGACCTTGATGGGGTGGCCCTGGAAGTAGTGTCGTAACTTGTGCGAGGCCACAAGGAGCGCGAGCAGGAGCTTCTGAGGCATGGGATAGCGTGCCCTTGCGTCCCGTAGCACCGTGCTGACGAAGTACACTGGGTGCTCGACAAGGACCGGCGTGTTGGCGAGGCTCGCATCTTTCGCAAGCTGGGGTGCCTCCTGAGGTGGTGGGACCTCTGGCGCCTGTTTGCTTGCGGGGATCTCTACGGTGTCATCCGGCCGAGCTTGAAAAAGGGTAAGGCGCGCTCTCCCAGCTTGGAGATGAAGCGCCCCAATGCAGTCACCCGACCAGCCAGCTTCTGCATTTCCTTGAGGGTCTGCGGTGGGCTTATGCCTCCAATGACCTTGATCTTCTTCAGGTTCGCCTCGATCCCTCTGTGCTACACGAGGAATCCTAGGAGCTTGCCAGAAGGAACACCGAACACACACTTCTCCGGGTTAAGCCGCAGGTTCACCTGGCGCAGGCTTTCGAAGGTCTCCTCCAGGTCTTGGATCAAGGTTCTCGCCTCCTGAGATTTCACCACAATTTCGTCGACGTAAGCCTCCGTCTTCCTCCCGAGCTACCGCCCTAAAGTGATGTGCATCAGCCGCTGAAAGGTCGCACCCACGTTGCGCAGTCCGAAGGGCATACAGGTGTAGCAGTACACCCCACACGGGGTCAGGCAGGCTGTATTCTCCACATCTTTCACCGCCATCTTGATTTGGTGATACCCTGAGAACGCATCCAGGAAGCACAGTAGGTCGCACTCAGCAGTGGAGTCGACGATCTGGTTGATGCGTGGGAGAGGGAACGGATCTTGAGGGCATGCCTTGTTGAGGTTAGTGAAGTCAACACACATTCGCTCCTTCCCGCCTTTCTTCAGCACCATGACCGGGTTCGCTAGCCATTCGGGGTACCTGACTTCACGAACGGCACCCGCCGCCTCTAACTTGCGGGTCTCTTGGACGATGAAGGCCTGCTTCTCCGTGGATTGCCGCCTTGCTCGTTGCTTCACAGGGCACACGTTGGGGCACACCCTTAAGTGGTGCTGAATCACCTCTCTCGGGACCCCCACCAGATGATTGGGCTCCCATGCAAATATGTCCTTGTTCGCGCGCAAGAACTTCACCAATGCTTCCTCTTGGCTGGGGTTAAGGCCGGCGCCTATGGTGAAGGTGGCTCCTGAGGAGCCATCCTCGTCGGCCGGCACCTGCTTTGTCTCTGCCTTGTCTTGGGTGAACAGCTGCTTCTTCCTGGTTGGCGCGGCCTCCTCGGCCTCGGGGGCATCGGTGCCGACGGGCTGCGCCGCCGCAGCGGTCCAGAAGGCAAGCTTGAGCGTTGTCACGTCCTCCTTGGTGTCCCCCTTGCTGGTGAGAGACACCTTTGCTTCCTGGCATTTTCATGAGGTTGTAGGCTGGATGAGTCGCCGCCATGAACCGGGCCAGAGCTGGGTACCCGAGTAGGGCGTTGTACGGGAGGCCGATGCGGGCAATGTCGAAGTCGACCAGCTCGGTGCGGTAGTTGTCGCACGTGCCAAAGGTGATGGGAAGGCGAATCTACCCCAGGGAGCGGGCGGTGCCACCACCAACTCCTGAAAAAGGCTTGCTGAGGCTGAGTCGTTCCAGCGGCACGTGAAGCAGGCTGAAGGCCTCCATGGAGAGTAAGTTGAGGCCTGCACCACCGTCGATGAGGGTCTTGGTGACAGCCACGTTGCATATGGTGGGCGTGCAGAGCATCAGAAGCATGCCCGAGCTGGTGGTGGTGACGGGGTGGTCTTCTGAGCTGAAGGTGAGGTCGGCCTCGGGCGCGGCCCAGCCCGGCGGAGCCCCTGAGCACGTGGAAGCGACGCCGATCTGGTGGAGGAACGGCTTGATGTGGCACTCTGAAGGCGGCGCTTGTGAGCCGCCTAGCAGGGCCGCGACTGTGTGGTGCACCAGTGCAACGTAGCGCGCAGTGAAGAGGTAACGGAGCTCCTCTCAAGACGCTACCATGGATCCGGGGAGGTTGAGCAGCCAGGCGCGGAGCTCGCCAGTGAGGGCCATGGGAAGCCAGTTGGCCATGACCTTGTCGTTTCCCCTGGCTTCGAGGACGGCCTCCTCGTACGCCAGTAGGAAAGCTGACGGGTCCGTCGCGCCATCGTTACGCGGCGGCATCTCCGACTTGAACTTGGGCAGCCACTGCACCCGCTGCAGGGCGGGGCCAGGGCTCGGAGCCCCTTGGTCCCATCGTGAACGCTGGCCGTCAGAGCTGGCGGCAGGGCACCTGCCATGTGGACGGAGCGCGGTGTCGATGGAGCGCAGGTCGACGAAAGAGAAGCTACGGCGGACCCCTACCTGGCGTGCCAAATGTCGGATCGCGGGTTCCGGCAAACCCTTGAGGTTCAAACACTGGGGTGCGTGCGAAGGTTTTCTCCCTATCGATCCATGCCCTAGCTCTCTAAGATCTCACAGATGAACTCAACAAACTCACAACACAGAAAGACACAAGATTTATACTAGTTTGGGCCACCGTTGTGGTATAATACCCTACTCTAGTGTGGTGGTGGTGGATTGCCTCTTGGGCTGATGAAGAACAGTTACAAGGGGAAGAACAACCTCCTGATGTTGAGGTGCTCTTGTGCTTGGAGAACTTGTGTGGGTGAGATCCTCTCTCTTCTTGTCTTTCGTTGTCTCTCGTCCCCTCTCATTGTGGTGGCTAGTTCTACTTAGATAGGCCCTGGTCCTCTCCCCAAATATTGAGCGGGAAGGGAGCCAATAACGGCCAATTTGAAAGGGGACAGCTAGTACAAGTTATCCTGACAAAAGGTGGTCTTGGCCTGCCAAAGGCTCTGGTGATGACGCCGTCTTGGGCTCCATGGTGACCTCTGTCCTGCCTTCCCTCTGGTCTTGGTCTCATCACACCAATATGGAAACCTTTACTTGATGCCTCGGTACTCCGCGCCTGCGCTCGCACCCTTGGCACCAAAGAGGAAACAAGGACACTGCATGTGCTGGCGCTCGCGTGGCCTCGATCGTCATGGCTCACGTCACGAGGACCTCATGAGGTTTTCCCTGCCTTGATCTCTCCGCCCCTCGTGAGCCTGCCTGGCAAGGCCGCTCCTGAGGAGGTCTTGCGTCGTCCGCCTCGTGAGACTTGGCCCCTCGCGAGGGTCTTGAATGCCTTGTCGATGAAGATGGCCCGTACAGACCTGCCAGCCCAGCCACGCCATGGGCCGCAGGCAGGCAAGTCTAGGGACCCCCGTTCCCAGGATGCCGACAGTCTGGACCATAGCTACGGAACCTAACCTGAGAACAGTTACTCTTCTGCTTTAAACGTGGAGTTTGGGTTGGCTGTGGTGGTCTTCGTGCTTTGGGCACTATAGTTGCTTTACAAACTGCTCGTGTGGGGGTACCCTGTGGTGGACATGGTGCTTTGTCAACTAGAGGTGGGTTGCTATCCGCTGGGGTTGGGGTTAGATGGGTTGTAGCTAGTTCTCTGCCCAACGGTCTAAGTGTGCAATCTGGAAGAGTCTCGATTATGTGTGGTGGGGCAAGTTTGTGGGCCACTAACACCATGGTTCTATTTGCATCGACGGGTAGCACTGTCTTTTGTGAAGAACGGGTTTTTGCTCCCTTAGATACTGCCATCACCTCCTCCAATTCAAAATGGCTGATAAACAAGAACAGAAATTGAACGTACAGACATTGTATGATAGACAGATGTGGTAATTCACATATATGTTGTCTAAGCAAATAGGACAACATGACACAATTTCACATATATGATGCCTAACTAAATAGGATAGCATGACATAGTTTCAGATATATGATGGACAACTTAACATGATATAATGGCATAATTCAACATATGATGAGTATCTAAACATGATGACATGACAAAACTATATGATGTCTTTCTAAAATAGGTTGGGATGAAATAATTCACATAAATGTTGTCTAAGTATACAGGATGACATGATATAATTGACATAATTGATTCATATACTAAGCAGCTGGCACTCGCATGTATGATCTCTAAACTAAGCAGATGGAATTCAATTATTGTGCATATGATGTCTAAACTAAGCAATGCAAGACACCATATGCATGATATGAGAAATATAAACATTGCAACTTAGAGCATACACCTCAGGTGGGATATAGGACTGGTCATCTATCTCTGAATCCTCCTCTGTGGAGCTCCCTGTAACCATCGAGATATATGCTTCAACATGTACCATTGCCTGCTCTGAAGACCTTGTTTTCATTCCTGAATTTTCCATAACTGGCTCAAATGGTTGATACACATGAAGAGTAGTTTAATATACACAGATTGTCGACAAATGGAATATGTAATGAAAAAAGATGGCATGAGATAATTCACATATATGATGCCTGGCTACATGGAGGTGCATAAGTCGCATATATGATAACTGGCTGAAAAACATGGCATTGCATCATTCCCATATACTCCCTCTGTTCCTTAATATTTGTCATTTTAGAGATTTCAAATGGACTACTTGAAAGCACAAGTGCTCCCTAGGTGGTTTTGATAATTGATGACAACATATCTCTTGTTGGACTAACATTTCTATCTAGCATGTTTCAGATAAGTTCAACAATGGAGTGGCATTGACTAAAGGTTGTGGGAACTCCTTCAAGATGCTAAGGACAAAGGATTGGCTAAAGCTTCAAGCTCAAGACTGATGAGGACATCAATACCATTGTTACACCCACAGCCCCTACTGTTACATATACTGGACCAATTACTAGAGCTCGCGCACGCCAATTAAATTACCAGGTACTTTCGTTTCTTGGTAATGATTCTAACGTTCATGAGATTATGACACTGCCTAAATTGGATACATTTGTTTTGCTTACAAATGAAGGGCCTAGCTTGGAGAAGGATGAACATTGGAGCAAGAACACGCATGGAGTTGATGGCATGCGCAAGGGGATCAAGAACGGAGTTACAAGTGATGATTTCGGGACTTTGAAGCCGCCATAAGGAGTGCATGAAGCCTTGGACGAAATATACAAGATGCCACTTCATAATATTCGTCCATAGGCTATTCTAGGTGCTGCGTCACCTTATTAATGGGCCAGGCCCATGTAATTTCGAAATACTTAAGTATAGGCTATTTTTAGAGTCCGTATGTGTGGGGAAACAAGAGTTAGGGTTGGTTTCGGACCCCACCCTCAAGGGCCACGAAATTCCCCCCTCTTCCTCCATATATACAGCCCTTAGGGCGTCTTTTAGACTTTGGGTTTTGTTTAGATTAAAAGTTCGCCATAGCTGCAACTTCGCGTACTTCGTTTGTGTCCAACGACCAGACCAAGACGTCACAGAACCCCACCTTGATCAATAAAGCTTTCATCTTATATTCGCAATATCCTGATTGCAATCTCAGTTTCTTGCTTGTTCTTCGTTTGCTCGCAGGAAACAGACCCTCGTGGTCAGGTTGATCGTGCTCCGGCGTGGTCAATAACCTTCGGAAGTTGGTTTAGCGATTGCTAAGGCGCGACGTCTCGCACGTTCGTAGTCGGATCGTCAAGGTCGACTCCTACAGAAAACGATAGCCACCATCTCATCGAAACATCGGGACACCTTAGCCTCTATCAAGTGGTATCAGATTTCCAGGTTGCGCGGTGAGATTTTACAGTTTTTCGTAGATTAGATCGAGTCTGTTCTTCATACCTACAGTCCACGAAAAACCCACACAAAAAAATTAGGGTTAGTTCATCATATCCGAACCAATCTGAGCCTTTGCATAATCTTTTTAGGGTTTTTGCTTTGTTGAATTTGCGGTTGCATCGTCGTGTCAAGTTGCTGGTCTTACAGTCTAGTCTTTTAGAGTTTCGAGTTCTGGTCATAAGTTGTCACGCCGTGATAGAGGCGAGGGTGTCGCGATCTTTCGATGAGATGATAACTATCGATTTGGTGGAGACGACTTTGACGATCCGACTACAAACGTGCATGACGTTGCACCTTAGCAACCGCTAAACCAATCTCCTGAGGTTACTGACAATGCTGGAAGAACGGTCAGCCTGACCACGAAGGTCTATTCCTGCAAGCAATCGAAGAACGAGCAAGAATATGATAAAGCAATCTGAATATCGCAAATATATATGAAGTATTGATAATGGTGGGGATCCGGAAGCGGTCTTGGTCTGGTCGTTGGACACAAACGAAGTACACGAAGTTGCAATGGCTAACTTTAAACTAAACAAATCCCAAGGAAAAAACTACTAGATGTATCTACTTATATAGGAGCAAGGGGTGGCGGCCAAGGAGGTGGGAGGACGTCCCAAGGCAGCCTAAAACTAACCCTAGGTCGTACAAGGCTCATGGGCCCAAGTGGAGGTGATGCAACACCTTTGGGCTTGTAGTTTGACTCGGATTCTGCTGCAACGTCAGATTGTTTCGTCCGTAACTCAACGCTCCGGATGAATTTGAAGGTGAATCCAATTGGGTTGGAAAGAGCATGAAATCTAGTTTCCAACAAAAAAATCACCCAATTCGGAGTCCGTATGAAAAAGTTGTTGGCATTTTGAGTCAGGTATGTCTGTGCAGTCCGAATCTGAATCCAGAACGTGAGAGACTTGGACTCTATCTTCTCTTGGCCCAAAAGTGACGTGAGAGAACTTTTTGAACACAACCTAAACTTCTCCTTTTCCCTTGTCTTCATATGTGGATTGTACAAATGTCCCATACACCTGCAATTAGACAAAACACAAAAGTGTGTGAAGTATTTTTGTTCTGGATAACATAAATAGATTATTGAATAGTTTGCATTAGAAATCACCTGACAAATATGCATGTATGCAATATTTTTGGTCGTATCCAAGGTAGTCATGTCCTCATCATCCTCCCCTTTTTGAAAATAAAGCCGTCCTCGGCATTGCTTAATCTGAAATGTGGCTAACAAAAGAGACAAGGTGTACATGTTGTATATGTATATGTCATCGATTTTAACTTCCCTTGATTTTTGCACATATGTCACATGTATACATGAGTAACTTTCATTGTTCATAAAATCTAAAGCCAAAAAATTATCACAGGAAGTAGGAGGCATGAAAATATTGGAACTCAGTTTGCACATATAAGTGAAGCTCTTATTCTCTTCAAAAGATTGGCAATGTTCATCATTAAACCATCCTAACTTCGATGAATAAACCTTACTTGCATCAAATTTACATGCTACAACATGCTTAAATAAGCAAACATGCAATAAGTCATTGGATACAGAATCATCATCAAGATTAGAGGTCATATCAAAATGATTAAACATTGGTTCTTTTGCATCAACAGTTAATTAAATGGGTGCACTCAAAATTGTTGATATTTCAGTTGTTTGATCACATGATGCATTCATGACAGTAACAAGAGTCTCTAAAATAGGTGGTGTGCTCAAATCAACAGGTAACTCAACACATGATGCATTCAAGTTAACTAGGCATGCTTCATTCTCATGTGAAGTTATATCATCAATACCTTTACTGTTACCTCGCAAAGATGTAGCTGATGTAGGTACGGACGTTGACAATGTACCATACTCTTGAGATGATATTGCGCTCACAATCCGAGGTGGGGCTGCTCTAGTAGGTGCAATAGTGGAGTAACCAACCGGCGATGGTGAGCATGAACTGGAATAGTAGTTGTTGTAGTCACCCAATGCATCCTCCTGTATCTGTCTCTCAAAGGTACAAGCACGGACATACATACCAGTAATGCAACGAGGAATATACCGAAATCTTGCCTGAATATCATGGTTCAAACCACCAAAAAATCTATTCATTGTATCATCCTCAGATTCTTTTATGTCACAATGATGCATATAAGATTTGAACTCTTGGTAGTAAGCATGAACATTGTTACTGCCTTGTTTTAATTGCTCCAATTTGCAACGCAATTCACGACGATAGTAAGGAGGAAAAAATTGTTGTCTCATTACAGCTTTCAAAACTTTCCAAGTTGTGGGTTGGTTATCAATGTTTTTCTTACAATGTACACTCCACCAAACAGAAGCAAAACCAGTAAATGCTCTAATGGTAGCTCGTACTCTCTCAAGTTCAGAAAAATCATGGTGACTAAAAACTTGTTCTACTTCAAGCTCCCAAGCTAGATAAATAGCAGGATTAAATCTACCCTCAAATGATGGTAAAGAGATAACCTGACCGTATGCTTGTGTGTGTTGTCCCAACTCTCGTGATGGTGAAGGTGTGTCCGTCGTCCAAGAACTTCTATCTCTAGAACCTGTCATGATTAGTAGAAACAAGAACCAAAATTCGAGAATAATGTTCCTATGAACTACTAGGAAGTGGTTGTAAAGTGCTCACAGTAAAGCAAATATCAATATCTTACAAGTTCTTACCATGCGGCAGGTGATGACAGGCAACCAGCGGTGTCAAATAACTCCGAAGATTGTGTAAAGCGATTGCCAGGGGAACGTGCGTATACACGGTGTAGAAATATGTGGAGCTGGGTTGGCTATATATGGTAGCAAAAGATTAGCAATAATCAATTCAGAGATGCAATGTTGAATAAACGCTCAACGACGGTACTGTGCTGGTCCTAGGCTAGACCGAACTAGAGACGCGAGCCTAGAACACTAATGAGGTCACGTCGTAGCACAACCAGCATCAATGAAGGATACTAAGTAGCTCTGGACAGCAAGATATAAGTGAAGATCACAACGGCAGTAAAGATAATGATGTGAAACAACAGCCAAGCTATTTTACTGAACAGTGCACAAAACAGATTCCAATCCGAATTCAACTACGAGATTGAGTCTAAAAAGATCCGAATTTTGTTTTTTTTCTCTTTTTTTTCCTCACACTTTTTTTCTTTCTCTCCTTTTTTTCTCTGACTTTTTTTTTCTCTTCTTTTTCTCTCGTTTTTTCTCTCTCTTTTTTTCTCCCTCTTTCCAAAACAAACTAGATAAGATGCAGATTGGATCAAGTGAAGATGTGAACGATCTCAACTATTATTATGACAATGAATGGTGGGTAGCACGTGGTGGAAATTGATGGATGGGTGGTGGACAGCGGAAGAGATAATGATGCAGCGGTGGCGTGACTAATGTGAACAGAACTCTAAACTCTAAACGAACTAGACACTAAGACCAGCAACTCGACACGACGATGCAACCGATAATTCAACTATGCAAGCAATGAAAAGAAAATTGCAAAGGCTCAGACTGGCTTGGACCAAGGATGAATAGATCTAACTCTTTTTTGTGGCTTTTTCTTGGACAATAGGTAAGAAAATAAATCTAATCTAGGAAAACTTGAAATTCTCACCGAGCAACCTGAAAACTGATACCACTTGATAGAGGCGAGGGTGTCCCGATCTTTCGATTAGATGATAACTATCGATTTGGTGGAGACGACTTTGACGATCCGACTACAAACGTGCACGACGTTGCGCCTTAGCAACCGCTAAACCAATCTCCTGAGGTTACTGACGATGCTAGAAGCACGGCCAGCCTGACCACGAAGGTCTATTCCTGCAAGAAATCGAAGAACGAGCAAGAATATGATAAAGCAATCTGAATATCGCAAATATATATGAAGTATTGATAATGGTGGGGATCCGGAAGCGGTCTTGGTCTGGTCGTTGGACACAAACGAAGTACACGAAGTTGCAATGGCTAACTTTTAACTAAACAAATCCCAAGGAAAAAGCTACTAGATGGATCTACTTATATAGCAGCAAGGGGTGGCGGCCAAGGAGGTGGGAGGACGTCCCAAGGCAGCCTAAAACTAACCCTAGGTCGTACAAGGCTCATGGGCCCAAGTGGAGGTGATGCAACACCTTTGGGCTTGTAGTTTGACTCGGATTCTGCTGCAACGTCAGACTGTTTCGTTCGTAACTCAACGCTCCGGATGAATTTGAAGGTGAATCCAATTGGGTTGGAAAGAGCACGAAATCTAGTTTCCAACAAAAAAATCACCCAATTCGGAGTCCGTATGAAAAAGTTGTTGGCGTTTTGAGTCAGGTATGTCTGTGCAGTCCGAATCTGAATCCAGAACGTGAGAGACTTGGACTCTATCTTCTCTTGGCCCAAAAGTGACGTGAGAGAACTTTTTGAACACAACCTAAACTTCTCCTTTTCCCTTGTCTTCATATGTGGATTGTACAAATGTCCCATACACCTGCAATTAGACAAAACACAAAAGTGTGTGAAGTATTTTTGTTCTGGATAACATAAATAGATTATTGAATAGTTTGCATTAGAAATCACCTGACAAATATGCATGTATGCAATATTTTTGGTCGTATCCAAGGTAGTCATGTCCTCATCACGCCGCCGCCGCACCATCGTCATCGCCCATCATGACACCGGTAGCCTCGTCCTGCAACCTCGCCCAGCCAGAGATCTGATCCATCTAGCTATTGACCGTCGCATGCATGCGCTTGTAAGAGTTCTCGCTTGCCCGCGAGAAATTTTCCTAGGTCGCCGCGGCGTGGCGGGACCTTCGTGCTGCTTCGGCGGCACGACGGGACATCTCTGCTGCTTCCGCGGCGTGGCCGGACCAGTGTGCTACATCAACGGTGCGGCGGGACATCTCTGCTGCTTTCGCGGCGTGGCCGGACCAGACTAACAAACATGACATGCAGTGGTTCGTTCATTGCGTGCAATGCTATTAGTTAGCAATAAGACATTATGTTCTCTCGTTTTTCCCTCTGCCTTGGTCGCGGTGCACAACCTAAGATGACCTAGACGGAGGGAGTAGTAACATAGCACACTTAGAGAAAATTCTGCTTGTGTGGCAAGTAATTAATAAGAGGTGGTAACATAATATGTTACTGTAACATAGCGCTTTCCAAGACAAGATAAATGAAGCCATCTATGATACTACTATTATGTTACTTTGCATTATGAAGGTAATAACTTAGACTAGTGTCATATGCATAACACTAGTCTAAGTTACTCCCCACTCTCTATTTGCCTCTCTCCTCATTAATTACTTGCCACCTCATCATTTTTGCTTATGTGGAATCTATGTTACTACTATGTTACTCCCACTAGGACCAGCCTCATGCGCAGAGAAATTAGGATCGGAGGGAGTACTACTAGTAGTACTACTTTGATGTGTCGCGTCAACTCGCACAAGTATGCAACACTTCCTGAACAAACAAGCATATAAGCTGTTATACTTACTTCTTATAAGCAGTTATACTTCTTACCCAAAGGATCTTTATATCCAACAAACACAAAATATCTATTCAACTGTTGGAAATTACTTTAAGTGTTGATCTGATGTCGAAGTAATTGCTGCATCGCCACCAAAGCCCACCATCTCTTAAGCTAAAGTAGACCGAGCTAACCCCTATATTAGCATATTACTAAGATAAACAGAAGGCACTATAGAATCATTTAGGACGTGAACTTGTCAATCTGAATGTGGAGGGACACCAGCTTAGCCCCGGCCAGCAGCTTGGTCGGAATTGTGAAGAAGGTCAACTCGTGCACGGCGACGTCTCCGGGATCCTTGCTGCTTGTCACCTCCATTTCCACCTTGGCGGCATCGGTCCTGCCTTTCGGCTCCCCCGGCGGGCCGTTCGCCCACAACTTGGCTACATAGTGCAGAAGTGGGGACGACCCCGCTCTGACGCAGACGACTGACACGGCGATAGGCGCGCTGATGTCAAGCACAACACTGACCAAGAAAAACATGCAGTCATCCTCCTCTGTGAACAGCAAGAGTCGTGGCTCCGACAGTGGCACTGGCAGCTGGAGCACCTTGCCATACTGGATCCTGTGCACAGGCATGGGATGCACGGTGCTGATGTGGTGGGAGAGCGCCGACGGCGGGCCTTCATAGCTGCAGACGGGCACGGGGCATTTGCAAGGCGCGAGCGGATACACGCTCTGGTGATCGGCAAGCTTGTGGTAAGTGACATAGAGTCCACAACCTCCGTGCGGGCACTCCACCCTCACCGAGGAGAGGACGACGTCCACCGCCGTGTTCCGCACGTCGAAGCCACCGCCGCGCTCGCACTTCTAGCACTGCCGCTGGTTCCCGAGGCACTTGACGCGGCAGTCTACGAGGCCAGGTGCCCCCCTTGCACTGCACAAATCAATCGAACATCACATCAATTAAGAAACCTGCACCTTGCTCGATCAGCCGAACGAAGGAGGTGTATTGGAACCTCATACACTGGAGGCTTCATGGGGCGGAGGCACAAGGGGCAGTGGAGCAAGGTGAGGTCCATCGAGACCATAGAGAGCTCCATCGTCGGGTCCTGTTCCGTCTGCATGATCTCGCCCTCCTCGGAATTCCGCCCTCCTCGTGCACAACCATCTCTCTCTTTATTAGGGCCGGGGCATTACAAAGCTTTACCGTCACATATTCATACTACTTCAAGGTGCATTAAATCAACACGTGCAAGTATCAAAAGGAGAGTCACGGCATGCATGCATGCGTTGTAATTAACGCATCGGTAAACGCAAATTATTGAAATATATCGAGTGCAGTGCTTTGTTATGTCGCGTCAACTCGTACAAGACCGAGAAGTTTGATTACTACAACGCCCTCTCGCCTTAACCGCACCTGCCTTTGGCTGCATGACAGGTGGGCCACCCTCCTGTTGGGTCCACCTGTCATGGACGCAAAGGCGGGAGTAGTAAGTCAATGAAGCTGCGTCCCTCCCTCGCCCATTTGCGTGGTGGCTAGCAGGACTAGGAGAAGCTTTCGTTCACTACACGCTCTCCCTCCCGCATGCGGTGGACATGCAACAGTTCAATCGATGTCAGATGGCCAAAAGCATACTGTAGTACTCCTCCACTACAGTTTCATGTGTGGAGTAGTCTAGACTGGGGTCAGCGCAGCCCGGACGAGGCGAAGAGCCAAGCGCAGCCCGGACGCTCGTGTGGCAGTTTCATGTGTAGAGTAGTCTAGACTGGGGTCAGCTCCATGCATTTTTATTAAAATAATCTTCTGGCCCTACCTATCATCCTGGTGATTGTAGTTTGCATGCTCATCTGGTCAAGACTGGAATATATATATTAATTTGTGGTGGGGTATGTTAGAGGTTGCAGCAAATGGAGTATTGTACATTGCGGGTATGTCAACTCATACAACGAGGAGAAGCTTGATTTTACTACTCACCTTCTCCCTCGATCATGCGCGCGATGGCTCGTAGACAAGGAATTGCTTTTGCTTATAGTAGTACTACAACAAGCTATCCCTCCCGCTCGCGGTGGAAGAACATGCAGAGTGGATTCGATACTGTAGAAGTAGTAGTAGTGACATCATTGTTCGTCTTCTCGAAGAGGCGAAGAGCCAAGCGCAACCCGAACGTGGCAGTTTCCAACCTTGGAGCACGCATATAGCCAGGCTGTTGCATGAGACAAAATTGCTATTTGATCCCACCATTACTTTCTAGTATAGCCCTGTAAACCAGAAAGGAGTATTTGCCTTCTAGAAATTTCAACAAGTGACTAGACTACACTGAGACGGAGTACATATGGAGCAAAATGAGTGAATCTACACCGTAAATAAATACATAGTTCTCTCATTTTCCTCTCCACCTTGGTCATGGTGCATAATAGGCACCATAGGCACCTCGTCGTCGACAGGAACGTCCCCTGACATGCGATAGACGTGAGCAGCAGTCGCCTCCATAGGTGCTTGAGGCCCTGTTTGGTTCATAAGTCCTAGGACTTTTTCTAGTCCCAACTAAAAAGTCCCTAGTCCCTAGTTTTTTTAGCTGGGTTAGAGCAAACTAGCTCAAACTAACCCCTCCTGTTTGGATAATTTGAGGCTATTTCAACCCAAAACTAGCTCTAACTCAGGGATCCAAACAAAGAGGAGTAGTACTGTACATGCTATAGTCTGGACCGTACCACATTGTTTTTTATGGCCATATCAGCACATTGTTTTCTACTGCTGATTCACTGGGCTACCGTTGTTCGCACTCCTCTGCCGTGGTTTGCACTCCTCCTACGTACTTCGCTGACATGTGGGAGAGCCAGCATCCGGGTCGACGTGTCATGCACCAGATTAGATTGCGGAACGGAAGGTGGGAATCACCCCGGTCGTACCGCCAGTAATTCATGACTATAGTGAGTAGTCATATCACAAGTCTTTCCAACAGTAACGTGCCGTCAAATCGGACAGTCAGACCTTTCCAGAAGTAAGTAAGTTGAATCCGCTGCTCCCTCACCCTCCTGGCCTCTCTGTCAAACCGCCTACGCGAAAACTGCCGCACGTACTGCCCGGGAAAAGCCCCGCCCTCAACTTTTAACTACGTGAAAATAGTTCGAGCTTGTTCATTCTATATAAATACTAGTAATGTATGTTTATTCACCCATGGTGTTGGTCAATCAATGGAGGGCCGGGGAGCACAAGTGAACAATATTACTACTACTACTACCTCCGTCCTAGTTTATTGGTCCCCATTGTATATTGTGTCAAATTTTGACTATAGACTGAACTAACAAAACGTTGATGCATGTTACCAAAAATTATATCATTGATAACTATGTTGAAATACGAATCCAATGATATAATTTTTGTTGACATGCATTAACATTTTGTTAGCTAAATATTTGGTCAAAATTTGGCACGAACTACAAAGGTGACCTATAAACCAGGACGGAGGAAGTAGTAGTAGTAAGTAGGAGTCATACAGTTACTCACCTTAAATAGAGAGTTTCTTTTCTTTAATGCCACGTACACAAATTGAAACGCTTGTTGTGGAGAGAAAAAGATAATAACTCCACTATATATGTACGCTGGGGCCTGAGCGCTTGCTTTACTAGGGTTGCTCTCTTTATTCTCTCATCCTCTCCAGATCTAAATAAGACAGCGGTAGCGGCCTTTTCTCTCTGCTCACCGCTGGTCACAGATTCATCTGGATCGCTTTGGCTGGTGTGTGTAGAGGACTAGGTGCATCGTTCATGCGGTCATCGTCGGCGAGGGAGGAAACCCACAGCTACTGGAGGGACCCGATCCTCTGCCTGTGTCGTTCTCTTCGACACAGCGCCGGCTTGGGAGGTCCTCCGACCCTTCTTCCTCCCTGCCGTATTGTGTGCAGATTTAACCTGCCGCCGCCGACAACCCGACGACCCTCAGGTATAAGTTCTTCGAAAGCAGCCTTGCTCTACTGCCCCAGCTCCCCACGTGTCTGCATGTGCATCTTTTCTACTCCCATCAGCTCTTCCAAAGCCACCTAAATTTTATGTATTATTAGAGGTAAAGCTACTTCATGCATTCGAATCTAGGACTTGGATCAAACAACGAAGAAAGGGGGGGAAGTTGTAGCATGAATATAGGACTTGATTCAAAGAGGAAATAATATGGTGAAAGTAGTAGAGAAAGGATACCCAACCGGTCTCTTTGTTGAAAAGGGAAATAATGGGAAAACGCAGTACAAACTTGATAAGGAACAGATCTATTATTGGTTGAAAAAAGGATAGAAAGTGGCGGCTGGTGGACAAGTCAACAGAGTATGTCCAGGATTAGATTTGTTGCCCTCACATAGTAAAAGGTCTCCAGGATTAGAGTTGCTGCCCTCACATAGTAAAAGGTCTCTAGGATTAGATTTGATGCCCTCACATAGTAAAAGGTCTCCAGGATTAGAATTGCTGCCCTCACATTGTAAAAGGTATCCATGATTAGATTTGTTGCCCTCACATAGTAAAAGGTCGCCAGGATTAGATTTGCTGCCCTCACATAGTAAAAGGTCTCCAGGATTAGATTTGCTACCCTCGCATAGTAAAAGGTCTCTAGGATTAGATTTACTGCCCTTATAGAGCATGAACAAACTCGGCATCACCACTTTATGCCTCCTTGTAGGTACATTGTGTTGATGCATGCACTATCGCATGTCCTTATACCAACCTTTTGCTGTTGTTGATGTAAGGGCGCATGTAAGATGAAGCGATCACACTGTTACCTTAGGGGCATGTCTAACCAGTCTTATTGTTAATCTAATGCCTCTAGTGATATGATGCAATTAAACTGTGTTACAAATGCTACTCCTGCTGTTTTCCCCAGTATGATAAGTAAGTTGCTCCTTTACGCTGCTGAGTGTCCTGGTGTCCCCATGGTCCCATGCCCTTAAACCAACTCTTTAGTTGCTGTTGATTTACTGTATCTGGTAAACAAGCAATGCCACCATTAAAGTAATCCCATATTTGACGAATGTCATTGTTGATCGCAATGCTTCCAGTGACATGAAACATTGCTAACGTTTTAAAATTTCTACTGTCCTTTCATGATTGCCATGAACATAATTAAGATGCTTCTTTTCATTTTGTGTATGTTTCGTATATTCTTATTGACCAACAACTGTTTATTTTCTATCTTTTTGTGCAGATAGGGATATCCATTTCACCTTGTTGCTATTGTGACCTTTTGGTGAACTGCACAAAACACTTTTTTTTGGAATGAGTGTCTTGTGCAGTTCAACTAAAATGTCACGTGGGCAACATCTCTCAATTTTGGTGGAACTGCACAAAATGGTGATTGGAGTTTCCAAAATCTCCGTCAAGTTCTGCTGGTAATCTCGTGCAACATTTTATTAGCCTTTGCAAGATGGAGCCGTCACTGTCACCACAATGGCACTTTATTTTAGTGGAACTGCACAAAAGGATAAGAAAATTATAGTTGCACCTTACATGAGCCGGACAGCCAACCTTAATGTTCCTCAATTTTAGTGCAACTACTAAAGAAGAACCTGCCAGCTCACGAGAGCAAGTACTTCTTGCTAGCTGAATGATGCAATCTTTGCTTCATTTCAGGTGAACTGCAGAAAAAGGCGCATGAATTGAATCATGGAACTCCAGGCAGGCCTCATCCGAGTGGAGCTGCAGGTTGAGTTCAAGGAGGCCACTATTAGAAATCATGCTCTTCTTGTTTGTGATGTGCAAACAGGAATACTCAACTACAGATGTTGTGACGGTCAAGAGCATTCGCCAAGTTCTTCGATTGTATGACATGGCTAGCCAAGATGGATTTAATCCCGATATTCACTTTATCAAAAAGGCTCTAATGGGTTGGTTCTGAATCTTGCAAGCTGGGAATCAGTGAGATGTGTAGGCATCTTTGTTGTACTTATTATTTGAATCTTATTTGTTGGTTCTGAATCTTGCAAGCTGGGAATCAATGAGATGTGTAGGCATCTTTGTTGTACTTATTATTTGGATCTTATTTGTTGGTTCTGAATCTTGCAAGCTGGGAAACACGCATGATGATGCAGAGGACAACAACCATAACAAACAGTTCAAACTTGGTAGTATTATCGTGAAAGTGCATACAGACCGCTCGTGAACCGATGTGGCCGAGAGTTTCTTAATGGAGTTGAATGCAGGGTGCACTTCTGTCGGCGTGCACCAGCGAGGGAGGGGTAGTAACTGTTGTCGCTACACACTCAGTTTACGTTGAATCCAGTTCCCCAAGAGCTGAAAAACGAACTGCGCCTACCCACTCGTTCACTTGAAGAGACTCCAATGGCGATCCGAGGGGTGAGCCTGCTGGATATGGACTTCAGCAAGGAGTTCCCCTTTGAGTTCGCCATTCAGTCCTATGGCTGCACCAAGTTGAATGTGATGTACACCAACGATCCAGACTCGGTGAAGCTCTGCCTCGCCGAGTTCAAGCAGTACCTACAGGACGAGAAAGCACAAGGTCGCAGGACTAGACCTTGTGCCCATCCATTCGTCTCCTGACAGGGACCAGCGGATCGCCGTCGCCCAGGTATGTGTGCGGGACGAGGTTCTCGTCTACCACTGCTGTAGGGCCATCAGAGGTTCTGGAGCATTCGCCCGTTTCATTCACCGACTGCACCTTCGCTACGGTGGAGAGAAGGAAGAACGCGACGATTCGGCCATCTGGTGCAACAAGCTTGTCGACATCCAGAAGCAATACAAGATCATCGGCAAAGCAGGAGAAGGACTCCGTGGTTGACCTCGCCGAGACCATCATCGACCCCTGATACGCCAACATGAAAGAAGACAACGATACCAAGGACCTGAACACGTGGGAGGTACCTCTGAATCTAGCCTACATAACCTACGATACGCATGCTACGACATGTACAGGAGATCTTGGACATGAGGGCGTGTCTGCTTCCCGTAACCGACGAGTACACGGACAGCCGCAGCGTCATGATCAAGCGTGCCAGGAAGGTCTAGATGTTGTACTTTATCTGTTTATAAGCACCTTTATCATCTGAGTGTTTCATGCATTAGCCTATGTGTCGTAATTATCTGTTTTGTCCGAAATATTTCTTTTAAGAACCCATTAACCTGATTGCTTTTTTAGTGGCTATTTGCTTATGTATGTAAACTAGTTCACTTGTCCGTAAAAAAACTAGTTCACTCGGCTCGTGCTTTGAATCTCCTTCCTCCCAACATATTCCCCTCTCAGGTGGACCCAGCAGGTCTCGTACACAGACATATGGGACCAACCACCTATCCATTTGTATTTCTTTATTTTGTTCAATCTTTCGTCCTCTTCCTATACCGGCTAGGCCATCCCTCTACTCCCACACATTGTCCGGCGGCGGCAGCTCCACCGGCCCACCCTGCACCCGAACAAGTCAACCCTCGTACTCCCTCCGCCTGCGTCTTCCCGCTCCGGTTCGTTCGGTCCGAGGTCTCGACGTCGTCCTCCGCCTTGGTGCTCTCGCCGCGGCGCCGCCGTCTGTCATTCCCAACATGGTCAGCAAAACAAGAGGAATCGGGAGACAACTGTTCGTCGCTGACAGTCCCGGCCCACCAGGTCCATGGCCTAGGTTTTGTTGTTTAACATGGGCAGCCCATGACATGTTTCAACATTTTTTGGATCCAGCAGGTATCAAGCCTCTGGGCCTCCCAACCTAGCTTGTCTATAACATCAGCAGCCCAAGTTATGTTTGTTTTTTCAAGAACGCACAACCTCTATTTTTCTATAAGAATGCAAACTGAACCTATATTTATATCTTATTTTATTACATATATATAATAGAAACAACATAAGGTTCCATTAAACCTGTCATTCGTCCAACCATTTTATAGACCTTCCCACTTCCTTTATTTTTCGTTTTCATTAATCCTATATCTGAATTTTCTCCCACTTTCTTTTTCGATGTAAACTGAGTTTTCTCCCAGTACTTTTCCCTAGAACCAACTCAACTGTCCCACGTCTAGCCTAAAAAATAATAATACCCCACGTCCTATTAACTCATCAAATTAAAATGATATTTTATTTCGTAAGTTGAAAGTTCTTACAAAATAATAATAATAATTGTTTATATATAACTTGGCAAGTTAACTCCTAGTGATTGCGTACATAAGCTTGCAAAGATTTTACTGACCAATGCAGTAATAGACGTGCAATCATGTGTTTATGTTTTTATAACATTTCTCCGTCAGCCCAACATGATATTTTCACCCAGCCCACAAGTCCGCGGATTTCGAGAAAAATGCAAATGGGCTTTAAATTCTACCATATATATAAACGGGCTGCATAGATGCTACATCATTGTTTCACCCAGCCCACCAAATGGACAAACAAATGGACTGGCTGACATGTGGGCCAGTAGGTCGAAGCCTAACAAGGCGTTGGATTTACATCCAACGGCGGCATTCTTCTTCAATCTCTCGTCTTCTTCCCCGCTGCTGGGACCGCCTGCTCCAGCTCCGTCCAGCGCGTTGTTTTGCGCCTCAGCGAAACGCTACCCCGCCGACGCCAGGCCATCCCTCCACTCCGCACCTCCTGTTATTCTCTGCCGAGTGTAGGCCCACCCCGCACCCGAACCAGTCAAGTTTCCCACTCCTCTCCGTCTGCGACTCCACTGCCCGTTCTTCCCATCTCCGGGTCGTCCGTCCTGGGGCCTCGCCGTCGTCCACCGCCTCGCTGCGTTCGGTGCGGCGTGGTCAACAAACGAGAGTCATCGGAAGAGGACTGTACGTGGAGAGCCTGACGGCTGGGACCCACGAGGTCCATGGTCGCACACAAGGAAAGTCCTCCTTATTAAGCTGGAAAAAAATGTTTCCTCCACCTGACAGCTGGGACCCACCGGCTGTATCTTCGCACGGAAGAAAGTGCCTCCTTGTTATGCGAAAAAAATTATTCCTCCCGTTGACAGCTGGGACCCGTCAGATTTGGTGGCTGACTTGTGGGCCTACTAAGCGGACGTGTACGCAGGGCTTTGTCAACTTAATCAACAAATGATTCTAGCACCTGGACCATTGGATGTTAATCCAACAGCCATGCTCCTTCTTCAACCTCTGTTCTTGCTCCTGTCTCCCGTGGCGGCACCGCTGCTGCCGCGCACCCGAACCAGTCAAGTTTCCCACTGCTCTCCATCTGCGACTCCACTGCCGCCGTCTTCCCCATCTCCGGGTCGTTCCAGTCTGGGGCCTCGCCGTCGTCCACCGGCCTTGGTGCGCTCGGCACGGTGTGGTCAACGTGGTCAACAACCGAGAGTCATCGGAAGATGACTGTACGTGAGAGGCTGACAGTGGGGACGCACCGCCCATGGACGCATGCATGCAACTACATCCTTTTTACCCTGAAAAATAATGTTTTCTCCCACTGCTGGGACCCACCAGCTACATCTTCGCACGCAAGGAAGTGCGTCCATATTACGGGCAAAAAAATGATTCACCCCCTGACTGCTGGGACCCACCAGCTACATCTTCGCACGCAAGGAAGTGCCTGACAGTCGGGACCCACCTGGTCGAAGCATACGTAGCATTGTCATTCTGGTCGCGAACTGTACGTACATACATCGGTCTGTCTGCAGGCTGCAGCGATGAACCGTGGCCAGTAAGGAAGGGCACGTGTCGTAGTAGAGGCGCGCACGTAGCATGTACACGTACGTACAACGGCCAGGGTGCAAGAAAGTAAATACGGCCACGTACGTACATACGGGGGTCTCGAACGCCTACTCGCGCATACGTACCAGGGCTCGTGTACATGGCTGGGTCGGAACGGAGAAACTGCATTGTCGTTCATGGGAGGCAACGAATGCGTCGTTCATCGGGAGGCAACAGAATGCGTCTATTCAGAGCCAACCGGCTTGGATGGAACAGCCGATGGAAACGAGGCCTGGCGTCACAAGAAGAGAAACCTCTACGGGAAACGCCTGTTCATCGGGAGGGGTCTGGCGTACGCAAAACGGAGGAAACGGACCTCCTACGGTCGAAACGGGGGTCCTGTTGATCGGGAGGGGTGTGGCGTACCGCAAAACGGAGGAAAAGACTTGTGTTGGAGCGCTACGGTCGAAACGGGGGTCCTGTTCATCGGGAGGGGTGTGCGTACCGCAAAACAGGACTCCACGGGATACTGTTCATCTCCACCGTCGACCTCCTCCAGCCTCCACGGGCTACTGTTCATCCACCGTCGACCTCCTCCAGCCTCCACCTGCGATTCATCCACGGGCTCCTGTTCATCCAGCCTCCACCGCGCCTACTCCACCGGCTACTGTTCAACCAGCCCTCTCCACGGGGTCCTGTTCAACCACCCCTCCACGGGCTACTGTTCATCCAGCCCTCCACCGGCTACTGTTCAACCAGCCCTCCACCGCTACTGTTCATCCAGCCCTCCACGGTCCGTTCATCCACCTCACTGGGGTTGAAAGCACAAGTGCTCCCTGGGTGGTTTTGGTAATTAATGTCAACATATCTCTTGTTGGACTAACACTTTTACCTAGTATGTTTCAGATAAGTTCAACAATGGAGTGGCATGGACTAGAGGATGTGGAACCCCTTCAAGATGCTAAGGACAAAGGATTGGCTCAAGCTTCAAGATCAAGACTCTACATTTTCTAATTTTAGTGATCCAAGATCACATTGAGTCCATAGGAAAAGCCAATACTATCAAGGAGGGATGAGGTGTTGCTTAATGAGCCTCTTGCTTCATGTGCTTAATGATATGCTCCAAAATCCTCAGCTACTTTCCCACTTCCACATATGACCTAAACCCAAAGCCAAACTCGGACCTACCGATTATTCCTATCCGGCGCCACCGAGTTTCACCTGTCATAGCCACCGCTAGAAACCCTAATCAGTTCGGTCTCACCGATGGGATCTCGGTCTCACCGAGATGGGCTTGCAAATTCTCTGTTACCTATTGCAATATTTTCGGTCCCACCGAGATATGCAATCGGCCCCATCGAGTTTGCTTGGCCAACTCTCTGTTTCACTTATTACCCAAATCGGTCCCACCGAGTTTGAGTAATCGGTCAAACCGAGTTTTGGATTTACCCTAACCCTAGCACATCGGTCCCACCGAGTTGATCCAATCGGTCCCATCGAAAATCTCTAACGGTCACTAGGTTTACCTTTTTGGTCCGACCGAGTTTGTTGATTCGGTCCCACCAAGATTGGAAAATTGTGTGTAACGGTTGGATTTTGTGTGGAGGCTATATATACCCCTCCACCTCCTCTTCATTCGGGGAGAGAGCCATCAGAACACATACACAATTCCAACTCATATGTTCTGAGAGAGAACCACCTACTCATGTGTTGAGACCAAGATATTCCATTCCTACCATATGAATCTTGATCTCTAGCCTTCCCCAAGTTGCTTTCCACTCAAATCTTCTTTCCACAAAATCCAAATCCTATGAGAGAGAGTTGAGTGTTGGGGAGACTATCATTTGAAGCACAAGAGCAAGGAGTTCATTATCAACACACCATTTGTTACTTCTTGGAGAGTGGTGTCTCCTAGATTGGCTAGGTGTCACTTGGGAGCCTCCGACAAGATTGTGGAGTTGAACCAAGGAGTTTGTAAGGGCAAGGAGATCGCCTACTTCGTGAAGATCTACCGCTAGTGAGGAAAGTCCTTCGTGGGCGATGGCCATGGTGGGATAGACAAGGTTGCTTCTTCGTGGACCCTTCGTGGGTGGTTGCTTCTTCGTGGACCCTTCGTGGGTGGAGCCCTCCGTGGACTCGCGCAACCATTACCCTTCGTGGGTGGAGCCCTCCGTGGACTCGCGCAACCGTTACCCTTCGTGGGTTGAAGTCTCCATCAACGTGGATGTAGGATAGCACCACCTATCCGAACCACGGGAAAAACATCCGTGTCTCCAATTGCGTTTGAATTCTCCAAACCCTTCCCTTTACATTCTTGCAAGTTGCATGCTTTATTTTCCGCTGCCTATACACTCTTTGCATGCTTGCTTGATATGTATTGTGAATGTTGAAATTATGCCTAAACTCCACTTAAACCGAAAAAGCTTAAAAATTGCAACTTTAGCATTAAGTGTCTAATCACCCCCCTCTAGACACATCTACTTCAAGATCCTACAAGTGGTATCAGAGCTTTGGTCTCCATTGCCTTGGTTTAATCACCATTGGAGGAAGATGGATGTGTCTACCTTAGGGAGTCTTAGACATAGAGTGCCTATTCTTGATGGAGAGTATTTTCATGAGTGGAAAAATGAGATGCTTGTAATTTTCAATCAATATCATTTGAACAAGTATATTGCTAGCCCTTGTGCACCTCATATTGATCCTTTGGATCCTACCCTAGATGAAGATATTGACATGATTCGCAATCTTAGAACTATTGAGCTCATCATTAGAGGATTGCCCAAAAATTTGATTGCTAGTTTGCCTACTCTTAATTGTGCCTATACTATATGGAAATTTCTTGAGGAACGATTTCCCAATCATTCCTTGAAAACTTTGGATGAAATTCTCCATAAATCTATTGCCTTGAGTAAGATGAACTCTAGTGATCCTAGTTTTGGTAATTGTCTATTTGAACTTACCAATCTTAAGCATGCTAAAGGAGATGTTGGAATCATTAGTGATATCATATTCGAAGCTATAAGAATTCATAAAGGTGACCACTTTGATGATCATTTATCTAATGAATTACCCTCTCTAGGAAATGATGAGTCACAAGATCATGGTGAACATGGATACTATGATGATGATGATGATGATGATGATGATAGTGACTTCGATCTTGATGATGCAATAAGACATTTTGGTCTTATGGCAAATCTTCGGGGATATGAGTCAGGAGGAAAGGAATGGGTTCTTGATAGTGGATGTACTGATCATATGACCGGAGATGAAGAGATGTTCCATGAGCTTGCTGAAAATGACGGCCCTCGAAAATATGTCACCTTTGGTGATAATTCAAAGGGTAAAGTGGTTGGCCTTGGTAAGGTGGCCATCTCACATGATATTTCCATTCAAAATGTCATGCTCGTTGAATCTCTTGGCTACAACTTACTTTCAGTATCTAGACTTGCTGATTTCGGTTTGAATGTCCTATTTACTGAGGTAGAGTGCCAAGTATTTCGTCGAGACAATCATAAAATGGTCTTTACCGGTATGCGTAGAGGTGATCTTTACATTGTCGATTTCTCTAAAAAGGCACAACCTAAAACTTGCTTTATTGCTAAATCCTCAAAAGGTTGGTTGTGGCATAGACGACTAGGTCACGTTGGCATGAGAAACCTTGACAAGCTTATTAAAGGAAATCATATCCTTGGAGTTAACGATGTCATATTTGATAAGGATAGACTTTGCAGTGCTTGTCAAGCAGGTAAACAGGTTGGAGGAAGACATCCCGTGAAGAACATCATGACCACAAGGAGGCCACTCTAGCTACTTCATATGGATCTTTTTGGTCCCAACGCCTACAAGAGTCTCGGTGGAAATTCTTTTGGTCTAGTTATAGTTGATGATTTTTCAAGATTTACGTGGGTGTTCTTTCTTAATGACAAGTCGCAGGTCCAGAAGATCTTCAGAAACTTCGCTAGGAAGGCCCAAAATCAGTTTGACGTGAAGATCAAGAAGGTTCGGAGTGACAACGGAATGGAGTTCAAGAACGCAAATGTGGACACCTTTCTTGACGAAGAAGGGATTTCACATGAGTACTCGGCTACGTACACACCTCAACAAAATGGAGTTGTTGAGAGGAAGAACCGGACGCTCATCGAAATGGCAAGAACGATGCTTGATGAATACAAGACGCCGAAGCACTTTTGGGCAGAAGCGGTTGAGACAGCTTGTCACGCAACAAATCGCTTATATCTTCACAAGCTACTCGGCAAGACGGCATACGAGCTTCTCACCGGTAACAAACCCCAAGTTGGATACTTTCGAGTATTCGGCTCAAAGTGCTACATTCTTGATAAGCATCGTCGTTCAAAGTTTGCTCCTAAATCTCATGAAGGTTTCCTACTTGGTTATGGCTCAAACTCTCACACTTACCGTGTCTACAACAATTTCACCCGAAAGGTTGAAGAGACGGTAGATGTGAAGTTTGATGAATCTAATGGCTCGCAAGTAGAGCAATTGCCAATTGATGTAGGAGACAAAGACCCTTCAGAAGCAATCCAAGACTTGTCCATTGGCAAAATTCGTCCAACGGAGGTGAAGGAGAGTACTTCATCCGTCCAAGTGGAAGCTTCTACTTCACGACAAAGTGAACCAAGAATTGACACGGAAGCATCCACAAGTGGGACACACCAAGATGAAGAAAACGAGGAAATACATCAAGACGAACATCAACAACCTCCTTCTCCACCACGACAAGAGAACGACAATGTCAACAATGAAGAAGACCAAGAAGAAGAACAAGATGAAGAAGATGTTCGACAAAGACCCAAGCAAAAGCTCTCACGAGTTCGAGCAAGAATTGCCAAAGATCATCCCGTCGAGCAAATCTTAAATGATATATAAACCGGGAGAATCACTCGCTCAAAGACTCGTTTAGATAACTTTTGTGAAAACTATTCATTCATCTCTAGCATTGAACCTATGAAGGTTGAAGAAGCATTGGAAGATCCGGATTGGATAAACGCTATGCATGAAGAGCTACAAAACTTTGAGAGAAACCAAGTTTGGACATTAGTTGAGAAGCCCGACAACAACCACAACATCATTGGTACCAAATGGGTGTTTCGCAACAAGCAAGATGAAGATGGACAAGTGGTTCGCAACAAAGCACGTCTCGTCGCCCAAGGATACACACAAGTCGAAGGTATGGACTATGGTGAGACATATGCTCCCGTTGCTAGACTTGAGTCCATTCGCATCTTACTTGCCTATGCTAATCACCATAATATCATCTTGTACCAAATGGACATCAAAAGTGCTTTTCTAAATGGTGAAATAGAGGAGGAAGTTAATGTCAAACAACCTCCCGGTTTTATCAATCCTAAGAAACCAAATCATGTTTACAAACTTCACAAAGCTCTTTATGGTCTTAAACAAGCTCCTAGAGCATGGTATAAATGCTTGACCAAGTTCCTTACTACAAGTGGTTTTGAAATTGGTAAAATTGATTCTACTCTTTTTACTAAAAGGGTTAATGGAGAACTATTTGTATGCCAAATTTATGTTAATGATATCATATTTGGTTCAACTAACCCTCTCTTTAGTGAAAAGTTTGGAAAGCTAATGTCAGAGAAGTTTGAGATGTCTATGATGAGTGAACTCAAATTCTTTCTCGGTTTTCAAATCAAGCAAACTAAGGAAGGTAAATTTGTCTCTCAAACAAAGTACACCAAGGACTTATTCAAGAAGTTCAATATGCAAGAATGCAAAGGTATGTCTACACCCATGCCTACTAGTGGACATAATGATTTGACCAAAGATGGTGAACCGGTTGATCAAAAGGTTTATCGCTCTATGATTGGTTCATTGTTATACCTATGTGCTTCACGTCCCGATATTATGCTAAGTGTGTGCATGTGTGCATGATATCAAGCTGCTCCTAAAGAATGTCATCTTAAGGTTGTGAAAAGGATAGTGAGATATTTAATCCATACACCAAATTTTGGCATTTGGTATCCTAAGAGGTCTTCTTTTGATCTTGTTGGCTATTCCGACTCGGATTATGCCGGAGATAAGGTTGATAGAAAGTCCACTTCGGGTACTTGTCAATTTCTTGGTAGATCTCTTGTGTCTTGGTCTTCCAAGAAACAAAACTCGGTATCCTTATCCACCGCCGAAGCGGAATACATTGCCGCTGGTTCATGTTGTGCTCAATTACTTTGGATGACCCAAACTCTTAAAGATTATGGGATCTATGTGAAACATGTTCCACTACTTTGTGACAATGAAAGTGCTATCAAAATTGGTCATAATCCTGTACAACATTCTCGAACTAAGCATATTGAAGTTCGTCATCATTTCATTCGAGATCATGTTGCTAAGGGTGACATTGATCTTAAGCATGTTCGCACCGTAAGCAATTAGCGGATATATTTACTAAACCTCTTGATGAGAAAGTGTTTTGCAGGTTGAGAGGAGAATTGAACATCATTGATGCTTCGAAATTGGAGTAGAAACTCCATTGGATACATGCAAGACATGAGCTTATGACTAATCCATGATATATCTCTTATGATAACTATCTTATGTCTTGGATATATTTGCACCTTGCATGTTGTCTAACCCATGTAGGTGCTTGGTTGAATCTAATTCCATGAGATTGCAACTCACTCACATCTTGAGCAATCTCTACATCACCAAGACTCTACACAATGGTGGTTGAAGACAAGGAAGCACAAAACCATTCAAACATATCCTTTGACAAATTCTATGTTGAGCTTCATGATTGTCATTTTTGAATACACAAGTGCTCTTCCTTGCAAGAACTAACCCATGTAGGTAGATGAACTCAAACTCCAAGTGGTGCTCCCAACTCTTGATGAGCTACATCAACCTTGAGCACCCACACAAGTTCAACTACATGAGCAAGAACCACACCACCACCCAAGGTATGTTATTCCATCTTAGAGAAGCTTTACTCCAAGACATGAGTCAAAGCAACTCAACAAGATGTGAATACATCAAGATGCTTAAACGAAAAATGGTAACCCCATTTTGAGCTTAAACGATGAGTATGACCTATGATCAAGTGTTCTCACTTGACTCCTAAGTCAATATACTCTAACATAGGTGACTATGTCACCGCCCAACTCTAGATGAAGTTCTCTTGTGTTCTTTTTGTGTGTATCTCATGCATGTTTAGTTTCTTTCTCTTTTTCAAAAACAAAAAAAACTCCATCTAGATTTTTCAGTCTCTTCTCTTTTCTTTCTGTTTATGTTCTGCATTTTCTGCATTTAATTCCTTGCAAATCCTTCAGGTAATTCATTGCAAATCTTTGTGAGATCCTACATGTCTAGTGAGCTGAGGTGACAAGTGTTTTTCTCTGTGTGAACTCGGTTTCACCGACTTGTAATTTTCGGTCCAACCGAATCTTTTCAGTGCCACCGAAACATACCACTCGGTGCCACCAACTTCGCAACAGGAAAAACAGTCTGCCACTTGTTCTATATTTCTTCTGATCCAGCTCTACTCAATGAATCTTGTCCTCTACAAGCATCACAGTTTTATCCATTGCTTTGTGCTGAGTCTCAAGGACCAAACCTATACGACGGATTCCAGAAAGCCCTTCTTGGAAATTGATGTCAAAGGGGGAGAGAGAGATCACATCAAAGCTTGTAGGAGAGAGAGATCACATCAAGGGAGAGAAAAAGTCTCAAGGACCAAACCTACAAGAGAGAAAGTATTAAGGGGAGAGAGAGACTTCCAGGGGGAGAGAATACTCAAGGATCCCAGATGCTTGATGTTCAAGAGGAGAGATGCCTTTTTGGTGGAAAGACATGTATTTGCATTAAGTTCTATCCATTTGTATCTTTCAGCTCTGATTTTCTGTTCCCTATCTTCTCCCAATATCCCATGTAAGATTCAGGGGGAGCAAGACACCTAAGGGAAAGAAATCAGTCAAATTCATTGCATATCTTTATTCTTGGGGACATGTTGAATCCAATGTGGTACCTTGTACTCACTCTCTACATGTCATCCCAGTCTTGGTATTCTTGTGGTTTCTTTTGTTTGCTCTGGCTAGTGGATGTACCTGTGTTATCTAACTTTGTTTGTGCGGGTTCATTCCATCCTAAGCCAACTCAAGACCACAAGGTAAGTATATGCATCAAAATCATGAGTATGAGGAGTTCTTGCTTATGTACATACTGTTTGCAAGAAGGACTCATGAGCATGAAGGTATTTTCCTTGATAATCTTTTCCTCTGATGCATATGGCCTAGATGCATGTAACACATTGCCTACTCTGTCATGGTTATGCTCTCACATGCCTCTATATTTCATATTTACATGAGTGCATACATGTAGGGGGAGCCTATGCTTGTTACATGTCCTTCCAAAGCTTTACTTGCTGTTCTTTATATCTTTATCTAAAGCTTTGATGTATGTTGCCATCAATTACCAAAAAGGGGGAGATTGAAAGCACAAGTGCTCCCTAGGTGGTTTTGATAATTGATGACAACATATCTCTTGTTGGACTAACATTTCTATCTAGCATGTTTCAGATAAGTTCAACAATGGAGTGGCATGGACTAAAGGTTGTGGGAACTCCTTCAAGATGCTAAGGACAAAGGATTGGCTAAAGCTTCAAGCTCAAGACTCTTCATTTTACATTTTAGTGATCCAAGATCACATTGAGTCCATAGGAAAAGCCAATACTATCAAGGAGGGATGAGGTGTTGCTTAATGAGCCTCTTGCTTCATGTGCTTAATGATATGCTCCAAAATCCTCAGCTACTTTCCCACTTCCACATATGACCTAAACCCAAAGCCAAACTCGGACCTACCGATTATTCCTATCCGGCGCCACCGAGCTTCACCTGTCATAGCCACTGCCAGAAACCCTAGTCAGTTCGGTCTCACCGATGGGATCTCGGTCTCACCGAGATGGGCTTGCAAACTCTCTGTTACCTATTGCAATATTTTCGGTCCCACCAAGATATGCAATCGGCCCCACCGAGTTTGCTTGGCCAACTCTCTGTTTCACTTATTACCCAAATCGGTCCCACCGAGTTTGAGTAATCGGTCAAACCGAGTTTTGGATTTACCCTAACCCTAGCACATCGGTCCCACCGAGTTGATCCAGTCGGTCCCACCGAAAATCTCTAACGGTCACTAGGTTTACCTTTTCGGTCCGACCGAGTTTGTTGATTCGGTCCCACCGAGATTGGAGAACTGTGTGTAACGGTTGGATTTTGTGTGGAGGCTATATATACCCCTCCACCTCCTCTTCATTCGGGGAGAGAGCCATCAGAACACATACACAATTCCAACTCATATGTTCTGAGAGAGAACCACCTACTCATGTGTTGAGACCAAGATATTCCATTCCTACCATATGAATCTTGATCTCTAGCCTTCCCCAAGTTGCTTTCCACTCAAATCTTCTTTCCACAAAATCCAAATCCTATGAGAGAGAGTTGAGTGTTGGGGAGACTATCATTTGAAGCACAAGAGCAAGGAGTTCATTATCAACACACCATTTGTTACTTCTTGGAGAGTGGTGTCTCCTAGATTGGCTAGGTGTCACTTGGGAGCCTCCGACAAGATTGTGGAGTTGAACCAAGGAGTTTGTAAGGGCAAGGAGATCGCCTACTTCGTGAAGATCTACCGCTAGTGAGGAAAGTCCTTCGTGGGCGATGGCCATGGTGGGATAGACAAGGTTGCTTCTTCGTGGACCCTTCGTGGGTGGTTGCTTCTTCGTGGACCCTTCGTGGGTGGAGCCCTCCGTGGACTCGCGCAACCATTACCCTTCGTGGGTGGAGCCCTCCGTGGACTCGCGCAACCGTTACCCTTCGTGGGTTGAAGTCTCCATCAACGTGGATGTAGGATAGCACCACCTATCCGAACCACGGGAAAAACATCCGTGTCTCCAATTGCGTTTGAATTCTCCAAACCCTTACCTTTACATTCTTGCAAGTTGCATGCTTTATTTTCCGCTGCCTATACACTCTTTGCATGCTTGCTTGATATGTATTGTGAATGTTGAAATTATGCCTAAACTCCACTTAAACCGAAAAAGCTTAAAAATTGCAACTTTAGCATTAAGTGTCTAATCACCCCCCCTCTAGACACATCTACTTCAAGATCCTACACTACTACATATGGACGTATATAGACATATTTTAGAGTGTAGAATCACTCATTTTGCTCCATATGTAGTCACTTGTTGAAATCTCTAAAAAGAAAAATATTTAGAATGGTGGAAGTATGATATAGAAACCAAACAGGTGGCATTCGCACAAAGCAAATCTAAACTAAGCTGATGACATATAAGATGAATAATGTAAGCAATGCGAGGCGCCATATGCATGATATGACCAACATCAGCATGCTAGGTTAGAGCAAACACCTCAGGTGGTAAATAGGAGTGGTCGGCTCCCTCTGAATCCCCATCTGAATAGTTAACTTCCTGTGGAATACAATCTGGAATGGCGGGAGGGGGGCACTTCGCCCACCATGGGGTGGCGTCTACATGACATTGTATTCCCACGCAACGGTCTTCTCTTTTTCTCTACATGTTCAGTACGATTGTGTACAATAACTGACATGCATAATAAAAAACTTGTTAGATTTTGTAAGGCCTAAGGGGTGCATGCAGAAATCAAGACTGATGGTAGCAAACGAGTGGATAGATCCAAAACTAATGATAGCAGGTAGATTATAGCTTCAGTTTAAAAAGATAGACAATGGATCATCTATTGTTTGTTGCCCACCCAACATGAACCACATAGAAGACCCCAGATGAACAACATACTAGACATATACTATTCGTTGCTGCCTCGATATGAGACCCACGGGCATTTTAAAACTCAAGTTTGAACGATAAAGTAGCAGGTAATAATAATCGATGTATAACGTAAGCAAGCACGAAAGACTGCGACCTCTCTTACGGAACTGTATAGTTCTCAGGTTCATCTGCTCAGGCGATGATGGTAATGCAGTTGGCGTGGCTTCCGGCAACGGGGAAGATGATCTGAGGTGGCGAAAGAAAGTTTGCAGGGGGAATCTCTGCTGTAGTGAATGCTTCTGTCGAGGGTGTACCTCAGGTGGGGTGGATGACGGCACAGAAGGAGCAGGACACAACACACAGAGTTTTCTTTGATGCATATCTGAAAATGAAGTAAATCTGTAAGGGCTCCTTAGAATTGGAGGATTCTATAAACGCGGGGACAGAAAAAACACATGAATAGGATAGCAATGCATGTGCAAAATAGAGCATTTGGAAACATAGGATTTCTGTGAACCTCGGTGTTTGGTTCACATGAATTGGAAGAAAACAGGAATGGAGAAACATGGTCAAATTAAAGTCAAACCATGTGAAAATGAAAAAAAATAAGAATCTTATTATGCTAGTAATGCAATTAGTCCTGTTCTTCATGCACATTATTTTGAAAAGGACTTCCAACTAGACATTAAAATTCCTACCATTTTTCTTTGAAAGAGACACCAAAGGAAAAAAATCCTCCAGTTTTGCTTTGCTCCACTCCTAACCAAATGCACGAATAGTAGTAACATAGTAGTTCCATAGCATCTGAGGGATCAACATGAATGCATAGTAACAAAGTGATGCAACGAGTGTACAACCTCTTCAGCATAGCCTTGTCGACCTCAGTATCATTGGGTTGGACGTGGAGGGTGGTGATGCTGGTGTGACTGTCGCAGGGTGGGGAAGAAGATCTAAGGCCTCTAGAAACGGCACTGAGGGTACTGCTATACTGTGATGGATGGTTCCGTCGTTGGAGGAGTTCCGGTGAGGTGTATGGCGTCGAGGATGAAGCAGGACAAGACAGACAATGTTAATCTGAAGTGGGACTCTAATATCATCTGCAACAGATGATGTAAAATACATCACCAAAAAGTGCTAGATGTAAAACGCATCAGCCGCGCCACAGCCGCTCCGACAGATGCTGTAAATACAGTTTACTCTGAACTTAACTGAAGAAACTGAACTTTACAGTCGAAGCTGAATTTTACTTTTGAAACGGATTGAACTAGTAGAAGAGCATTGCAATACATGTTTAGGGCGTTCGAGCACTAGTAGTAGAGAAGCAGTGATCTAAATCAGCAGACTCTTGAGCAAGGAACACACTAGCAGAGAGCAAACCGCGAGCGAGTGCTAAAGCAGCAACTCCTATAGCTGCCAGAGGTCGTGCAGCAGCAGCAACAGCGCGAGAGAGAGCAAGAGCAGAGCAGCAGCACGAACGACAGCAAGAGCGGAGAAGCAGCGCGACCAACAGCAATAGCAGACCAGAGCAGCAACACGAAGTGGCCCCCGAGGAAGCAACGACATGGGGGAGAGATGTCGTGGATGAACTGGTCGGTGACGGCGACGTCGATGGAGACCAGCCATGGCCGCTCGGTATCGAGCACCGGCTGCCCGTGAGATCGAATAAAAGATAAAATGCAGCGGTGAGTGCAGAGCCTCCTTGGTGGCACCGAGTTGGCCTTGGCTTCATCAGAGGAATTGGTGAGGGTGATGCGGTTCCGGTGGGGCAGGTTAAGACGGCGCTGTGGGGATGGAGGTGGCGTGATAGACGAGGCGAACATCGGGGCAGCTCCTTGGAGGTCGAGGACGGGGCGGCTGATCTAGCAGGACGCCGAGATCGACGATGGATCCTCATCCGGTGCGGTGGATGAGGGACGGCGAGCTGTTGAGGTGGACAATGTCGTCGGGGAAGAGTCTCTGGCTGGGCGGCGGTCGGCAGGCTGACCGAGGAGCGTGCGGTTTTGTGGGTTTTGGCGGCCTTGGTGTATGAATGGGGGGATGAAGGGGAAGGTAGGGGGAGCCATGGCTTAGAGACGTGCTTGTCCGAAATGTAGGGTAAGTTACCAGCATACCCCCACCGGTTTTGACACTGTGACGTCGAGCCGACATTTCTGGCCGAGGGGTAGAAGGGGGATTTCGCGTGTCTGGGTTGCAGGACCGATTTCGGATGAGGAGGGAGTTTTTGGGCGGTCGAAATTTCGGGATAACAAGGCACGGGTTGAAGAGACGGGAGTTTCAAAGCAGATGAGACAAAAGATACTCGATCTTAAAATTTTGGGATAATAAGGCACGGATTCCTTATTCAACAGAACAAACTTAACGTGTACAAAAAAACAATTCATACAAGACGCAAGAGATTCATGTTCCCTTTTACTATATTGCTATAAATGTCATTGAAAAAACTAAAATAAAAATGTAAAAAAAATCGGGAGAACAAGATTACCCTGTATAGTACCAAATCGATTCGCACTTCCCTCAACAACAACAACAAAAAAATCAATTCCCACCAAAAGAAAGAGCCATGTACCTTTTTATATGATTACAAATGCCAGGATCTCGAATTTCAATTTTTGAATCCATGTTATGTTGAATTCGAATATATCGTTAGGTGACCTTGCGGTTTATAATGGATGTAGTCCTACATTTTGATCTTCCATCGTATATGAACATTTTACTCCACCCAATGCACATATAAATTGTCGTCTACCATATGGACTAAATTTGAACCAATTTTCCTTATTTGAATACGATTGTTGTCAAGTTATACAATCGTTTAAATATTATCTTGATAACAAAAAACATGCATATAACAGTAATCATATTTCACTATAAACTACATGTAACATACGATCTCTAATTCAAATATTTGTATTCATTTTATATTGAATTCAAATAAGAGTACATTGGTCTAGGTGGCGAGATGTTCGGGATAATCTAAACCCTATTTTTAGATGTATATAATTCTTGGTTGAATTGGGACAAGTTTTGGTATAAACTTCTTGCAAAACTGGAGATTCTCTCAACAAGCCTCGTGGTTTCGAGAGGGAACATGTCACCTTTGTGTGCGAAACAATATACGCTGCCCCCCCAAATTTTCTTTACAGAGGCAACATAGAACTATATGAGTGCCTGTTAAATTTTGGAATTATTCTGGGTTCGTTTGGCCTTTTTTATACATTAATTGAGTTTTTGGACATTTAATGTGCATAATCCAAATTTGAACTACAAGCGCATGTTCCGATGCACCAAAGTTGGTTGAAAAATCACATGTGTGTCCTTGGGTGAATTTCTAGGTCCCATGCAAGAAATGGGAATGAAATTCAAACATCTAGGCACCGTGACTCGGCCGAGAACATCGAGAAACTTGGTTTTTAAATTCATGTAAATCCAAAACTCGCCTGGAAATCATGAAACTTGGCACGGTGTCATGTCATGGCACTAACATGCTGTGGTAAAAAATTGGGCCGATTTGGAATAAGATTTGGTATAAGCTTCTTGCAAACCGGATCTTCTCTCAAAAAGGCTCGTGGTTCTGAGAGGGAACGTGTCACCTTTGAGTGTGAAATGATATACACTGCCCCCCCTTGAGTTTCTTTACAGAGGAAACATAAAAGTACATGAGTGCCCTGTTAAATTTTGGAATTATTCCGGGTTCGTTTGGCCTTTTATACATTAATTGAGTTTCTGGTCATTTAATGTGCATAATTTAAATTTGAACTACAAACACATGCTCCCGTGCACCAAAGTTGGTTTAAAAATCACATGTGTGTCCTCGAGTGAATTTCTAGGTCCCATGCAAGAAATGGGAATGAAATTCAAACATCTGGGCATCGTGCCTCGGACGAGAACATTGAGAAACTTGGTTTTAAAATTCTTGTAAATCCAAAACACATCTGAAAATCATGAAACTTGGCATGGTGTCATGTCATGGTACTACCATGCCTTGGTAAAAAAATGGCCAAATAGGAACAAATTTTGGTATAAGCTTCTTGAAAACCGGAGCTTCTCTCAAGAAGGCTCGTGGTTCTGAGAGGGAACATGTCACCTTTGAGTGCGAAACAATATACGCTGCCCCCCTTGAGTTTCTTTACAGAGGCAACATAGAACTACATGAGTACCCTATTAAATTTTGGAATTATTCCGGATTCGTTTGGCCTTTTTTTATACATTAATTGAGTTTCTGGTCATTTAATGTGCATAATTCAAATTTGAACTACAAGCACATGCTCCCGTGCATCAAAGTTGGTTGAAGAAACACATGTGTGTCCTCGGGTGAATTTCTAGGTCCGATGCAAGAAATGGGAAAGAAATTCAAACATCTGGGCATCGTGGCTCGGCCGAGAACATTGAGAAGCTTGGTTTTGAAAATTCTTGTAAATCCAAAACACGTCTGAAAATCATGAAACTTGGCATGGTGTCATGTCATGGTACTACCAAGCTGTGGTTAAAAAATTGGTAGAATAGAAACAAGTTTTGGTACAAGTTTCTTGCAAACTGGAGCTTCTCTCAAGAAGGCTCGTGGTTCTGAGAGGGAATGTGTCACCTTTGTGTGCATAATTCAAATTTGAAATACAAGAACATGCTCCAGTGCACCAAAGCTGGTTGAAAAATCACATGTGTGTCCTCAGGAAAATTTCTAGGTCCCATGCGAGAAATGGGAATGAAATTCAAACATCTGGGTGTCGTTGCTCAGCTAGAAACATTGAGAAACTTGGTTTTTTAATTCCTATAAATCCGAAACACGCATGAAAATCATGAACCTTGGCTTGGTGTCATGACATGGCAACAACATGCTGTGGTAATTTTGCTGTCCGATTTGCGAAGGCTACACATTAACAATTAACAAAGTCATTTTGGAACAAGTGTTGTCACATTACAATCGGAAAACACAAGTATTATTGAAACCGTGGGCATTCTATTTACCATTTACATGCCGCCACACGTCCCCTTTTTTATTAGCTAGCAGGCGCCATGCAGGGTAGCTATTTGAGTACGAGAGGCGTGTGATTAGACCCCTACGCGTGCTTATCGAGAGGAGAGCCCTTTGACCTCCATCTGCCATCCACCTCTCTCCCAAGGTCTCCATTAATGGCGCCCGAGCCTCTGTTTAATGGCGTGGCAATGTCTCACTCGACTGAGATTTAAGAGAGAAAAGAAAATCTGAAAAGAAACTTTTGCACGGATCTTCATGTAAGATCCGATGGACCTACATAGCATCTACTGTGACTTATAGCAAGACTGATGAATATATATAAGGACGACGAGAGTGGATAATAATTTTCTTACATAATTAGGAAGATAATTAAAAAAGCCACATGCGGCTATGCCCGAAATACACAAGGGCAAAAGAAGAAGGAAGACGCATACAACGATCTGGCTCGCTAATCTCTACTTTCTTTATGCGCTGCAGATCGCGGAGACTAGTTCTCGTGGCGGGCGATGATCTCTTTCATCAGTTTCATGTCCTTAATACGCTACTTGGCAGCATCCATGGATTCCTCCACCAGCCTGTTGCGCTCGATGCGGAGCATGGCATTTTCGTCCATAAGTTTCTTGACGATGACACCCGTCCTCTACAACAAGGCAGTGGTCTCCTCCTCCTGCTTCGCCCTTCTAGTGATCTTCACCCTCAGTAGGTCGAGCTCACCCCGGAGCTTCGCATTGCCCTCCCCTAGTTGCCAGATGACGCCGGTAGCCTCGTCCTGCAACCTCGCCCAGCCGGAGATCTGATCCATCTGGCTATGGACCATCGCATGCATGTGCCTGTAAGAGTCCTCGCCTGCCCGCGAGAAATTTTCCCAGGCCGCCGCAGCGCAGTGGGACCTCCGTGCTGCTTCGGCGGCATGGCGGGACATCTCTGCTGCTTCCGTGGCGTGGCCGAACCAGTCTGCTACATCGACGGTGCGGCGGGACCTCAGTGTTGCTTCGGCGGCGTTGCGGGACCTCTGTGCTGCTAATGCTGCATGGCTGGACATGTCGGCTGCTTTCGCGGCGAGGCGGGACATATCTTGTTCTTCCTCTTCCATGCTCGCCTCTCCCCGGTGGAAATATGTCGACCCAGAACTCACGCTGGCCATGGCTTGATTGACTTGATTGTTTTTTTGTGGATGAGGAGTTGAGGAGAAATGCGCAGTCATCTTGGCATAGTAGTATTTATAACCGAGTACTACTAATACGCTCCTAAGTGGGAAACCGTTTAGGTTGTGATCGGTGTGAACAGGTTTGCAATTAAATATAGCGTGGTAGTAGTAGTAATTTGGAATGTGATGAGACACGCTCAAAATTTATTGACGGTTCTAGTTTCGAAGTGCGGCACTACTCTCAGATGGCGTAACGTGGGCATGTGTTCTCGGCCATGGTGTAGCATATGCCATGGTACTAGTTCTTTTTCTACTGCTGTGTACATGCAAAAACTGGCACTATCGGATACATATCTTACGCTTGGCATTCGACAGGAATAGCCTCGTGGCGAGCTATAAACTAGTCTTTTTTTAAGACGCATTACACCTATCTCTCGGGACTTCTCGCACGAACCATCACTGCTCCCTAGGTCGATGCCACCCACATACACTTGTACTCTGAGTTTAGTACGTTATACAGGAAGACAAGAGGTGCACGCATGCACTCGTCCTCTCTCACACACGCATCTGTAGCTACGAATTGTAGTGTTCTCAACCATCCGATTGGCTCTATCATAGGTTTCACGTTGCTCCTTGGCCTTGAGATTGAGAAGTTTAAAACGCGGAGGCTAAGATGGAGGCGCGAGGTTTTGGTTAATGTGCGAGCCGCACACGGCACCAACACGACACGAGCTTCGTCTGCCTGGTGTGCATGTAGTCGGGTGAGTTGTCCAAGTATAGAAACAACCAGACCCTCGTTGGTACCCGCGCCTCGACTTTGGCTAGTCATAGTGGAGAGTAACATAGACTAGTTACTAGTCTATGTTACTAGTACCTTCATAGTGGGTAGTGTCATATATGTGATAACATAGTACTACATGTCTTCATTTATTACTTTGTAGACTCATTATGCATTGGAAAGCGCTATGTGATGGTAACATATTAGGCTAGTAATAGTGGGAGTAACTTAACTACTCCCTCCGTCTAGGTGTGTAAGTCACCTTACGAAAACGAAATAAACCCAAAACACTTAGGCACGGTAATTAACTCCCTTCTCGTTTCTTATTTCATGACGTATCAACCAATAAGAGATGTGGGTCGTGCATGCTTTTAATGACTTGAGACTAACAAACATGACATGCAGTGGTTAGTTCATTGCATGCAATGCTATTAATTAGCAAAAAGACATTAAGTTCTCTCGTTTTTCCCTCTGCCTTGGTCGCGGTGCACAACCTAAGATGACCTAGACGGAGGGAGTAGTAACATAGCGCACTTAGAGAAAATTCTGTTTGTGTGGCAAGTAATTAATAAGAGGTGGTAACATAATATGTTATTGTAACATTGCGCTTTCCAAGACAAGATAAATGAAGCCATATATGATACTACTATTATGTTACTTTGCATTATGAAGGTAATAACTTAGACTAGTGTCATATGCATAACACTAGTCTAAGTTACTCCCCACTCTCTATTTGCCTCTCTCCTCATTAATTACTTGCCACCTCATCATTTTTGCTTATGTGGAATCTATGTTACTACCTATGTTACTCCCACTATGACCAGCCTCATGCGCAGAGAAATTAGGATCGGAGGGAGTACTACTAGTAGTACTACTTTGATGTGTCGCGTCAACTCGCACAAGTATGCAACACTTTCTGAACAAACAAGCATATAAGCTGTTATACTTACTTTTTATAAGCAGTTATACTTCTTACCCAAAGGATCTTTATATCCAACAAACACAAAATATCTATTCAACTGTTGGAAATTACTTTAAGTGTTGATCTAATGTCGAAGTAATTGCTGCATCTCCACCAAAGCCCACCATTTCTTAAGCTAAAGTAGACCGAGCTAACCCCTATATTAGCATATTACTAAGATAAACGGAATGCACTGCAGAATCATTTAGGATGTGAGCTTGTCAATCTGAATGTGGAGGGACACCAGCTTAGCCCTGATGAGGACATGACTACCTTGGATACGACCAAAAATATTGCATTCATGCATATTTGTCAGGTGATTTCTAATGCAAACTATTCAATAGTCTATTTATGTTATCCAGAACAAAAATACTTCACACACTTTTTGTGTTTTGTCTAATTGCAGGTGTATGGGACATTTGTACAATCCACATATGAAGATAAGGGAAAAGAAGAAGTTTAGGTTGTGTTCAAAAAGTCCTCTCACGTCACTTTTGGGCCAAGAGAAGATAGAGTCCAAGTCTCTCACGTTCTGGATTCAGATTCGGACTGCACAGACATACCTGACTCAAAACGCCAACAACTTTTTCATAGGACTCCGAATTGGGTGATTCTTTTTTTGTTGGAAACTAGATTTCGTGCTCTTTCCAACCCAATTGGATTCACCTTCAAATTCGTCCGGAGCGTTGAGTTACGGACGAAACAATCTGACGTTGTAGCAGAATCCGAGTCAAACTACAAGCCCAAAGGTGTTGCATCACCTCCACTTGGGCCCATGAGCCTTGTACGACCTAGGGTTAGTTTTAGGCTGCCTTGGGATGTCCTCCCACCTCCTTGGCCGCCACCCCTTGCTCCTATATAAGTAGATCCATCTAGTTAGCTTTTTCCTTGGGATTTGTTTAGTTAAAAGTTAGCCATTGCAACTTCGTGTACTTCGTTTGTGTCCAACGACTAGACCAAGACCGCTTCCGGATCCCCACCATTATCAATACTTCATATTTATTTCCAATATTCAGATTGCTTTGTCATATTCTTGCTCGTTCTTCGATTTCTTGCAGGAATAGACCTTCGTGGTCAGGCTGACCGTGCTTCCAGCATCGTCAGTAACCTTAGGAGATTGGTTTAGCGATTGCTAAGGCGCAACGTCGTGCACGTTTGTAGTCGGATCGTCAAAGTCGTCTCCACCAAATCGATAGTTATCATCTCATCGAAAGATCGGGACACCCTCGCCTCTATCAAGCCCCGTCCAGCAGCTTGGGCAGAACTATCAAGAAGGTCAGCTCGTGCACGGCGACGTCTCCGAGATCCTTGCTGCTTGTCACCTCCATTTCCACCTTGGTGGCGTCGGTCCTGCCTTTCGGCTCCCCCGGTGGGCCGTTCGCCCACATCTTGGCTACGTAGTGCAGAAATGGGATGACCCCGCTCTGACGCAGACGACCGACACGGTGATAGGCACGCCGATGTCGAGCACAACGCTGACCAAGAAAAACGTGCAGTCGTCCTCCTCCGCGAACAGCAAGAACCGTGGCTCCAATAGTGGCACTTGCAGCTGGAGCACCTTGCCGTACTAGATCCTGTGCACAGGCATGGGATGCACGGTGCTCATGTGGTGGGAGAGCACCAACGGCGGGCCTTCGTAGCTGCAGACAGGCACGGGGCATTTGCAAGGCGCGAGCGGATACACGCTCTGGTGATCGGTGAGCTTGTGGTAAGTGACGTAGAGCCCACAACCTTCGTGCGGGCACTCCACCCTCACCGAGGAGAGGATGACGTCCACCGTCGTGTTCCGCACGTCGAAGCCACCGCCGCGCTTGTACTTCTGGCACTGCCGCTGGTTCCCGGGGCACTCGACGCGGTAGTCTGTGCAGGCCAGGTGCCCTCCCTTGCACTGCACAAATCAATCGAACATCACATCAATCAAGAATCTTGCACCTTGCTCGATCAGCCGAACGGAGGAGGTGTATTCAAACCTCATACACTGGAGGCTTCAAGGGGCGGAGGCACAAGGGGCAGTGGAGCAAGGTGAGGTCCATCGAGACCATAGAGAGCTCCATCATCGGGTCCTGTTCCGTCTGCATGATCTCACCCTCCTCGGAATTCCGCCCTCCTCGTGCACAACCATCTCTCTCTTTATTAGGGACAGGGCATTACAAAGCTTTACCGTCACATATTCATACTACTTCAAGGTGCATTAAATCAACACATACAAGTATCAAAAGGAGAGTCACGACATGCATGCATGCATTGCAATTAATGCATCGGTAAACGCAAATTATTGAAATATATCGAGTGCAGCACTTTGATGTGTCGCGTCAACTCGTACAAGACCGAGAAGTTTGATTACTACAACGCCCTCTCGCCTTAACCGCACCTGCCTTTGGCTGCATGACAGGTGGGCCACCCTCCTGTTGGGCCCACCTGTCATAGACGCAAAGGCAGGAGTAGTAAGTCAATGAAGCCGCGTCCCTCCCTCGCCCATGAGCGTGGTGGCTGGCAGGACTAGGAGAAGCTTTTGTTCGCTACACGCTCTCCCTCCTGCATGCGGTGGACATGCAGCAGTTCAATCGGTGTCAGATGGCCAGAAGCATATTGTAGTACTCCTCCACTGCAGTAGTACTCCATCATTCTTCAACTTCCCGAAGAGGCGAAGAGCCAAGCGCAGCCCGGACGCTCGTGTGGCAGTTTCTTGTGTAGAGTAGTCCAGGATAGCGTGTTATCGTGCTTGTAAGCTTTAAAATTGTTGGGGTCAGCTCCATGCTTTTTTATTAAAATAATCTTCTGGCCCTACCTTTCATCCTGGTGATTGTAGTTTGCATGCTCATCTGGTCAAGACTAGAATATATATATTAATTTGTGGTGGGGTATGTTAGAGGTTGCAGCAAATGGAGTATTGTACACTGTGGGTATGTCAACTCATACAACGAGGAGAAGCTTGATTTTACTACTCACCTTCTCCCTCGCCCATGCGCGTGGTGGCTCGCAGACGAGGAATTGCTTTTGCTTATAGTAGTACTACAACAAGCTATCCCTCCCGCTCGCGATGGACGAACATGCAGCAGTGGATTCGATATTGTAGAAGTAGTAGTAGTAACATCATTGTTCGTCTTCTCGAAGAGGCGAAGATCCAAGCGCAACCCGAATGTGGCAGTTTCGAACCTTGGAGCACGCATATAGCCAGGCTGTTGCATGAGACAAAATTACTATGTGATCCCACTATTACTTTCTAGTATAGCCCTGTAAACCAGAAAGGAGTATTTGCCTTTCTAGAAATTTCAACAAGTGACTAGACTACACCGAGACGGAGTACATATGGAGCAAAAAGAGTGAATCTACACCGTAAATAAATACATAGTTCTCTCGTTTTCCTCTCCACCTTGGTCACGGTGCATATAGGCACCATAGGCACCTCGTCATCGACGGGGACGTCTCCTGACACGCGATAGACGTGAGCGGTAGTCACCTCCATAGGTGCTTGAGGCCCTGTTTGGTTCATAAGTCCTAGGACTTTTTCTAGTCCCAACTAAAAAGTCCCTAGTCCCTAGTTTTTTTAGCTCGGTTAGAGCAAACTAGCTCAAACTAACCCCTCCTATTTGGATAATTTGAGGCTATTTCAACCCAATACTAGCTCTAACTCAGGGATCCAAACAAAGAGGAGTAGTACTGTACATGCTATAGTCTAGACCGTACCGCATTGTTTTTATGGCCATATCAGCACATTGTTTTCTACTGCTAATTCACTGGGCTACCGTTCTTCGCACTCCTCTGCCGTGGTTCGCACTCCTCCTACGTACTTCACCGACATGTGGGAGAGCCAACATCCAGGTCGACGTGTCATGCACCAGATTAGAGTGCGGAACAGAAGGGGGGAATCACCACGGTTGTACCGCCAGTAATTCATGACTATAGTGAGTAGTCATATCACAAGTCTTTCCAGCAGTAACGTGCCGTCAAATCGGACAGCCCGACCTTTCTAGTAGTAAGTAAGTTGAATCCGCTGCTCCCTCACCCTCCTCGCCTCTCTGTCAAACCGCCTATGCGAAAACTGTCGCGCGTACTGCCCGGGAAAAGCCCCGCCCTCAACTTTTAACTACGTGAAAATAGTTCGAGCTTGTTCGTTCTATATAAACACTAGTACTGTATGTTCATTCACCCATGGGGTTGGTCAATGAATGGAGGGCCGGGGAGCACAAGTGAACAATATTACTACTACTACTACCTCCGTCCTAGTTTATTGGTCCCCATTGTATGTTGTGTCAAATTTTGACTATAGACTGAACTAACAAAACGTTGATGCATGTTACCAAAAATTATATCATTGATAACTATGTTGAAATACGAATCCAACGATATAATTTTTGTTGACATGCATTAACATTTTGTTAGCTAAATATTTGGTCAAAATTGGGCACGAACTACAAAGGTGACCTATAAACCAGGACAGAGGTAGTACTAGTAGTAGTAAGTAGGATTCATACATTTACTCACCTTAAATAGAGAGTTTCTTTTCTTTAATGCCACATACACAAATTGAAATGCTTGTTGCGGAGAGAAAAATATAATCACTCCACTATATATGTACGCCGGGGCCTGAGCGCTTGCTTTACTCGGGTTGCTCTCTTTATTCTCTCATCCTCTTCAGATCTAAATAAGACAGCGGTAGCGACATTTTCTCTCTGCTCACCGCTGGTCACAGATTCATCTGGATCACTTTGGCTGGTGTGTGTAGAGGACTAGGTGCATCGTTCACGCGGTCATCGCCGGCGAGGGAGGAAACCCACAGCTACTGGAGGGGCCCGATCCTCTGCCTGTGTCGTTCTCTTCGACACAACGCCGGCTTGGGAGGTCCTCCGACCCTTCTTCCTCCCTGCCGTATTGTGAGCAGATTTGACCTGCCGCCGCCGACAACACGACGACCCTCAAGTATAAGTTCTTCGAAAGCGGCCTTGCTCTACTGCCCTAGCTCCCCACGTGTCTGCATGTGCATCTTTTTCTACTCCCATCAGCTCTTCCAAAGCCACCTAAATTTTAAGCATTATTAGAGGTAAAGCTACTTCATGCATTCGAATCTAGGACTTGGTTCAAACAACGAAGAAAGGGGGGAAAGTTGTAACATGAATATAGGACTTGATTCAAAGAGGAAATAATATGGTGAAAGTAGTAGAGACAGGATACCCAACCGGTCTCTTGGTTGAAAAAGGAAATAATGGGAAAACGCAATACAAACTAGATAAGGAACAGATCTATTATTGGATGAAAAAAGGATGGAAAGTGGCGGCTGGTGGACAAGTCAACAAAGTATGTCCAGGATTAGATTTGTTGCCCTCACATAGTAAAAGGTCTCTAGGATTAGAATTGCTGCCCTCGCATAGTAAAAGGTCTCTAGGATTAGATTTGCAGCCCTCACATAGTAGAAGATCTCCAGGATTAGAATTGCTGCCCTCACATTGTAAAAGGTCTCCAGGATTAGATTTGTTGCCCTCACATAGTAAAAGGTCACCAGGATTAGAATTGCTGCCCTCACATAGTAAAAGGTCTCCAGGATTAGATTTGCTGCCCTCACATAGTAAAAGGTCTCTAGGATTAGATTTGCTGCCCTCATAGAGCATGAACAAACTCAGCATCACCACTTTATGCCTCCTTGTAGGTACATTGTGTTGATGCATGCACTATCGCATGTCCTTATACCAACCTTTTGCTGTTGTTGATGTAAGGGCGCATGTAAAATGAAGCGATCACATTGTTACCTTAGGGGCATGTCTAACCAGTCTTATTGTTAATCTAATGCCTCCAGTGATATGATGCAATTAAACTGTGTTACAAATGGTACTCCTGCTGTTTTCCCCAGTATGATAAGTAAGTTGCTCCTTTACGCTGCTGAGTGTCCTGGTGTCCCCACGGTCCCATGCCCTTAAACCAACTCTTTAGCTGCTGTTGATTTACTGTATCTGGTAAACAAGCAATGCCACCATTAAAGTAATCTCATATTTGACGAATGTCGCTGTTGACCGCAATGCTTCCGGTAACATGAAGCATTGCTAACGTTTTAAAATTTCTACTGTCCTTGCATGATTTCCATGAACATAATTAAGATGCTTCTTTTCATTTCGTGTATGTTTCGTATATTCTTATTGACCAACAACTGTTTATTTTCTATCTTTTTGTGCAGATAGGGATATCCATTTCACCTTGTTGCTATTGTGACCTTTTGGTGAACTACACAAAACACTCTTTTTTTGGAATGAGTGTCTTGTGCAGTTCAACTAAAATGTCACGTGGGCAACATCTCTCAATTTTGTTGGAACTGCACAAAATGGTGATTGGAGTTTCCAAAATCTCCGTCAAATTCTGCTGGTAATCTCATGCAACATTTTATTAGCCTTTCCAAGATGAGCCATCACTGTCACCACAATGACACTTTATTTTAGTGGAACTGCACAAAAGGATTAGCAAATTATAGTTGCACCTTACATGAGCAGGATAGCCAACCTTAATGTTCCTCAATTTTAGTGCAACTACTAAAGAACCTGCCAGCTCACGAGAGCAAGTACTTGTTGCTAGCTGAATGATGCAATCTTTGCTTCATTTCAGGTGAACTGTAGAAAAAGGCACATGAATTGAACCATGGAAGTCCAGGCAGGACTCATCCGAGTGGAGCTGCAGGTTGAGTTCAAGGAATGCGACAATTATAGTAATTAGGCTCTTCTTATTTGTGCTGTGCAAATAGTAATACTCAACTACAGATGTTGTGACGGTCAAGAGCATTCACCAAGTTCTTAGGTTGTATGACACGGCTAGCCAAGATGGATTTAATCCTGATGTTCACTTTATCAAAAGGCTCTAATGGGTTGGTTCTGAATCTTGCAAGCTGGGACTCAATGAGATGTGTAGGCATATTTGTTGTACTTATGATTTGAATCTTATTTGTTGGTTATGAATTTTGCAAGCTGGGAATCAATGAGATGTGTAGGCATCTTTGTTGTACTTATTATTTGGATCTTGTTTGTTGGTTCTGAATCTTGTGAGCTGGGAAAAATGGCATGATGATGTAGAGGACAACAACCATAACAAACAGTTCAAACTTGGTAGTATTATCTGTGTGAAAGTGCCAATACAGACCCGCTTGTGAACCGACGTGTGGCCGTAGTAGGTTTCTTAATGGAGGCGTTTGAATGCGCCGAGGGTGCATCTTCTGCCGGGCGTGCAGCAAGCGAGGGATGGGTAGTAACTGTTGTTGCCTTTACACACTCAGTTTACTGTTGAATCCAGTTCCCCAAGAGCTGAAAAATGAATTGATGTCGCCGCCTACCCACTCGTTCACTTGAAGAGACTCCAATGGCGATCCGAGGGGTGAGCCTGCTGGATATGGACTTCAGGAAGGAGTTCCCCTTTGAGTTCGCCATTCAGTCCTATGGCTGCACCAGGTTGAATGTGATGTATACCAATGATCTAGACTCGGTGAAGCTCTGCCTCACCGAGTTCAAGCAGTACCTATAGGGCTAGAAAGCACAAGGTCGCAGGACTTCCATTCATCTCCTGACAGGGACCAGCGGATCGCCGTCGCCCAGGTATGTGTGTGGGATGAGGTTCTCGTCTACCACTGTTGTAGGGCCATCTGAGGTTGTGGAGCATTCGCCCGTTTCATCGGCAGCGCCGACTGCACCTTCGCTACGGTGGAGAGAAGGAAGAACGCGACGATTCGGCCATCTGGTGCAACAAGCTTGTCGACATCCAGAAGCAATACAAGATCATCGGCAACGGGCAAGAGAAGGACTTCATGGTTGACCTCGCCGAGACCATCATCAACCCCTGATACGCCAACATGAAAGAAGACAACGATACCAAGGACTTGAACACGTGGGAGGTACCTCTGAATCTAGCCTACATAACCTACGCGGCCAAGGACGCATACGCATGCTACACATGTACAGGCGGATCTTGGACATGAGGGTGTGTCTGCTTCCCATAACCAACAAGTACACGGACAGCCACAGCGTCATGATCAAGCGTGCCAGGAAGGTCTAGATGTTGTACTCTGTTTATAAGCACCTTTATCATCTGAGTGTTTCATGCATTAGCCTATGTGTCATAATTATCTGTTTTGTCCGAAATATTTCTTTTAAGAACGCATTAACCAGTTTGCTTTATTAGTGGCTATTTGCTTATGTATCTAACTAGTTCACTTGTCCATTTAAAAAAACCAGTTCACTCGGCCGTCGTGCTTTGAATTTCCTTCCTGCCAACATATTCCCCTTCTCAGGTGGACCCAGCAGGTCTCGTACACAGACATATGGGACCAACCACCTATCCATTTGTAGTTCTTTATTTTGTTCAATCTTTCATCCTCTTCCTATACAGCGGCTGGCCATCCCTCTACTCCCACACATTGTCCGGCGGCGGCAGCTCCACCGGCCCACCCTGCACCCGAACAAGTCAACCCTCGTACTCCCCTCCGCCTGCGTCTTCCCCCACTCCGGTTCGTTCGGTCCGAGTTCTCGATGTCATCCTCCGCCTTGGTGCTCTCGCCACGGCGCCGCCGTCTGTCGTTCCCAACATGGTCAGCAAAACAAGAGGAATCGGGAGACAACTGTTCGTCAAGAGGCTGACAGTCCCGGGCCCACCAGGTACATGGCCTAGGTTTTGTTGTTTAACATGGGCAGTCCATGACATGTTTCAACATTTTTTGGATCCAGCAGGTATCAAGCGGCCTCTGGGCCTCCAACCTAGCTTGTCTATAACATCAGCAGCCCAAGTTATGGTTGTTTTTTCAAGACAACGCACAACTCAGTTCTATTTTTCTATAAGAATGCAAAATTGAACCTATATTTATATCTTATTTTATTACACACACATATATATATATACATAATAGAAACAACATAAGGTTCCGTTAAACCTGTCATTCGTCCAACCATTTTATAGACCTTACCACTTCCTTTATTTTTCATTTTCATTAATCCTATATCTGAATTTTCTCCCACTTTATTTTTCGATGTAAACTGAGTTTTCTCCTAGTACTTTTCCCTAGAACCAACTCAACTGTCCCACGTCTAGCCTAAAAAATAATAATACCCCACATCCTATTAACTCATCAAATTAAAATGATATTTTATTTCATAAGTTGAAAGTTCCTATAAAATAATAATAATAATAATTGTGTATATATAACTTGGCAAGTTAACTCCTAGTGATTGCGTACATAAGCTTGCAAAGATTTTACTGACCAATGCAGTAATAGACGTGCAATCATGTGTTTATGTTTTTATAACATTTCTACGTCTAGCCCAACATGATATTTTCACCCAACCCAGCATGTCCGCGGATTTTGAGAAAAATGCAAATGGGCTTTAAATTCTACCATATATATAAACGGGCTGCATAGATGCTACATCATTGTTTCACCCAGCCCACCAAATGGACTAAAAAACAACTGGACTGGCTGACACGTGGGCCAGTAGGTCGAAGCCTAACAAGGCATTGGATTTACATCTAAAGGCTCACATTCTTCTTCAATCTCTCGTCTTCTTCCCCCAGTGTTGCTGGGACCGCCTGCTCCAGCCTCCGGCGTCCAGCGGCGTTGTTTTGCGCGCCTCAGCAAAACGCTACCCCGCCGACGGCCAGGCCATCCCTCCACTCCTCACCTCCTATTATTCTCTGCCGAGTGTAGGCCCACGCCGCACCCGAAACAGTCAAGGTTTCCACTCCTCTCTGTCTGTGACTCCACTACCGCGTCTTCCCCATCTCCGGGTCGTTCCAGTCTGGGGCCTCACCGTCGTACATCGCCTCGCTGCGCTCGGCGCGGCGTGGTGAACAAACGAGAGTCATCAGAAGAGGACTGTACTTGGAGAGCCTGATGGCTGGGACCCATGAGGTCCATGGTCGCACGCAAGCAAAGTTCCTCCTGATTAAGTTGTTTCCTCCCCCTGACAGATAGGACCACCGATTGTTCCTTCGCACGGAAGGAAGTGCCTCCTTGTTATGCGAAAAAAATCATTCCTCCCGATGACAGCTGGGATCCGGCAGATTTGGTGGCTGACTTGTGGGCCTACTAAGCAGACATGTACGCAGGGCTTTGTCAACTTAATAAACAAATGATTCTAGCAGATGGACCGTTGGATGTTAATCCAACAGCCGTGCTCCTTCTTCAACCTCTGTTCTTGCTCCTGTCTCCCGTGGGTGGCAGTGCTCCCGCGCACCCGAACCAGTCAAGTTTCCCACTCCTCTCCATCTGCGACTCCACTGTCGTGTCTTCCCCATCTTCGGTCGTTCCAGTCTGGGGCCTCGCCATCGTCCATCGGCCTTGGTGCACTCGGCACGGTGTGGTAAACGTGGTCAACAACAGAGAGTCATCGAAAGATGACTGCACGTGACAGGCTGACAGTGGGGACGCACCACGCCCATGTACCCATGCATGCAACTAAATCCTTTTTACCCTGAAAAATAATGTTTACTCCCCCCTGACTGCTGGGACCCACCAGCTACATCTCCGCACACAAGGAAGTGCGTCCATATTACAGGCAAAAAATGATTCGCCCCCTGAATGCTGGGATCCACCAGCTCATCTTCGCACGCAAGGAAGTGCCTGACATTCAGGACCCACCTGGTCGAAGCATACGTAGCATTGTCATTCTGGTCGCGAATGTGTACGTACATACGATCAGTCTGTCCACAGGCTGCAGCGATGAACCGTGGCCGTGTAAGGAAGGGCATGTGTCATAGTAGAGGTGTCCACGTGTTGTAGTAGAGGCGCGCATGTGTCGTAGTATAGGCACGCACATAGCATGTACACCTATGTACATCGGCCATGTTGCAAGAAAGTAAATACAGCCACATACGTACATACAGGTGGGGTCTCGAACGCCTACTCGCGCATACGTATGGCCAGGGCTCGTGTACATGGCTGGGTCGGAACGAAGAAACTGCGTCTTCGTCGTGATCATCGGGAGTCAACCGGCTTGGACGGAACATGCGATGGAAACGAGGCCTGGCATACCGCAAAATGGAGGAAACGGACTTGTGTTCGACCGGCCACGGTCGAAACAGGATCCTGTTCATCGGGAGGGGTCTGGCATACCGCAAAACGGAGGAAACGAACCTCCTACGGTGGAAACGGGGTCCTGTTGATCGGGAGGGGTGTGGCATACCCCAAAACGGAGGAAACGGACTTGTGTTGGAGCGCTACGGTCGAAAAGGTGGTCCTGTTCATCGGGAGGGGTGTAGCTTACCACAAAACGGGACTCCACGGGATACTGTTCATCTCCACCGTCGACCTCCTCCTGCCTCCATGGGCTACTGTTCATCCACCATCGACCTCCTCTAGCCTCCACCTGCGACTGTTCATCCATGGGCACCTGTTCATCCAACCTCCACCGCATGCTCCTCCATCGGCTACTGTTCAACCACCCCTCCACAGGCTACTGTTCATCCAGCCCTCCACCGGCTACTATTCAACCAGCCCTCCACGGGGTCCTGTTCATCAGCCCTCCACGGGTCCTGTTCATCCAGCCCTCCATGGGGTCCTATTCATCCACCGGCTCGATCGATCGGGGTACTGTTCATCCAGCGGCAACGACCTCTACTACCATGGGGTCCTATTCATCCAAACCCCCACCGAGAACTGTTCATCCAAACCCCCTCAACAACGCTCACTGTTCATCCAGAGGCAGCATCGATCGGCTTCAGTTAGCAGCAGTAGCGAAGGAATCACACTGGGTTCAGTTAACAGCAAGGGATCGATCGATCGCTCGGGTTCAGTAACGCGCAGCCCGCAGTGCAATCGCTCGGGTTCAGTTAGAGCCCAACGCCACACACACACACATGCACGTACGTACGAGAGAAACGCGCATCGCTCGGCCCCCGACCACCCACCATAACCGGGAACTCCCTGATATTTTCCTCGCCCTTGCTTCTACCATGATTTTTTCCATCATGGACGGCCCAAAGAATGTCATGCAACTGCGTCTCCGGCCCGCCCAGGACGAAAAGCCCATTTTCTGTCATCATTTTTTGTCATAGAAGTAGGACCCCACCACATCTATGATGATACCAGGATTTCTCACAATTATCGTCATAGAAGTGTCATAAGTATGACAGATTTTTTTTGTTTGGCCCAAAATGTCACATATGTGTCTTTTTTTTGTAGTGGTGATGCCTACACCAACTAGAAGAAGAAGCTAATGATGATGATCATGAAACTTCAAATCATGTTACTATTGGACCTCTTAAGTCGAACAGAGCATGTTCCGCACCAGACTGGTATGGTAATCCTGTTCTGGAAGTCATGTTACTAGACCATGATGAACCTACGAAATATGAAGAAGCTATGATGAGCCCAGATTCCGATAAATGGCTTGAGGCCATGAAATCTAAGATATGATCCATGTATGAGAACAAAATGTGGACTTGACCAATGATTGGCAAGCCATTGAGAATAAATGGATCTTCAAGAGGAAGACGGACACTGATGGTAGTGTTACTATGTACAAAGCTCAACTTGTTGCAAAAAGGTTGTCGACAAGTTCAAGGTGTTGACTACGATGAGATTTTCTCACTCATAGTGATGCTTAAGTCTGTCCGAATCATGTTAGCAATTGCCGCATTTTATGAAATCTACAAATGGATGTCAAAACTGCATTCCTTAATGGATTTCTTAAAGAAGAGTTGTATATGATACAAACAAAATGGTTTTGTCAATCCTAAAGGTGCTAACAAAGTGTGCAAACTCCAGCAATCCTTATATGGACTGGTGCAAGAATCTCAGAGTTGGAATATACGCTTTGATAAGGTGATCAAAGCATGTGGTTTTATACAGACTTATGGTAAAGCCTGTATTTACAAGAAAGTGAGTGGGAGCTCTGTAGCATTTCTGATATTATATGTGGATGACATATTGTGGATTGGAAATGATGTCGAATTTCTGGATAGCTTAAAAGGATATTTGAATAAGAATTTTTCAATGAAAGACCTCGGTGAAGCTGCTTACCTATTGGGCATCAAGATCTATAGAGATAGATCAAGACGCTTGATAAGACTTTCAATGAGTACATACCTTGACAAGATTTTGAAGGAGTTCAAAATGGATCAGTCAAAGAAGGAGTTCTTGCCTGTATTGTAAGGTGTGAAGTTGAGTAAAGACTCAAAACCCGCCATGACAGAAGATAAAGAGAGAGTGAAAGTCATTCTCTATGTCTCGGCCATAGATTTTATAAAGTATGCCGTGCTGTGTACCTTGCCATGAGTTTGGCACAAGAGTATAATAGTGATCTAGGACTAGATCACTGGACACCGGTCAAAATTATCCTTAGTTACTTTAAAGAGGACTAAGGAAATGTTTCTCGGTTATGGAGGTGATAAAGAGTTCGCCGTAAAGAGTTACATCGATGCAAGCTTTCACACTGATCTAGATGACTCTAAGTCTCAATCTAGATACGTATTGAACGTGGGAGCAATTACCTAGAGTAGCTCCATGCAGAGCATTGTAGCCATAGAAATTTGCAAAATACATACGGATCTGAATGTGACAGACCCGTTGACTAAACTTCTCTCACAAGAAAAACATGATCACACCTTAGTACTCTTTGGGTGTTAATCACATAGCGATGTAAACTAGATTATTGACTCTAGTAAACCCTTTGGATGTTGGTCACATGTCGATGTGAACAATGAGTGTTAATCACATAAAGATGTGAACTATTGGTGTTAAATCACATGGCGATGTGAACTAGATTATTGACTCTAGTGTAAGTGGGAGACTGAAGGAAATATGCCCTAGAGGCAATAATAAAGTTGTTATTTTATATTTCCTTATATCATCATAAATGTTTATTATTCATGCTACAATTGTATTAACCGGAAACTTGATACATGTGTGGATACATAGACAAAACACCGTGTCCCTAGTAAGCCTCTACTAGACTAGCTCGTTAATCAAAGATGGTTAAGTTTCCTAACCATAGACATGTGTTATCATTTGATGAATGGGATCACATCATTAGGAGAATGATGTGATGGATAGGACCCATCTATTAGCATAGCATATTGATCGTTCAGTTTTATTGCTATTGCTTTTTTCATGTCAAATACATATTCCTACGACTATGAGATTATGCAACTCCCGGATACTGGAGGAATGCCTTATGTGCTATCAAACGTCACAACATAACTGGGTGATTATAAAGATGCTCTACAGGTATCTCCGAAGGTGTTTGTTGGGCTGTCATAGATCGAGATTAGGATTTGTCACTCCGAGTATCGGAGAGGTATTTTTGGGCCCTCTCAGTAATACATGATAATCCTAAAGTGCAAGGAATCATCATAGCAATTTCCAAAGGTGGAAGTGATAAGCATGGAGTGTCGAACCCACAAGAAGCTAAAGGTAAGATCAATATTCTCTCAAGTCTATCTGCCACTGATACGACTCTAGGTACACCGAACGTTTGCTTCCAACTAGAAACGAGAAATAAAACTACATTGTGGGTATGAAGAGGATAACTTTGCATGATATCGCAGAACTAAAATATAAAAGTAGGTGTTGTTAACATAAAGTTAGAATATATTACTATATATTATAAATAGCGAGTGTGGAATAATGATGGGTCGGTGTGCGGAATTGTCCTAGGCAATTGTTAACAAGATCGGTAATCATTATTGCAATTTCATATGAGGGAGAGGCATAAGCTAGCATACTTTATCTTCTTGGATCATATGCTATTATTATTGGAACTCTAGCAAGCATCCACAACTACTAAAGATCATTAAGGTAAAACCCAACCATAGCATTAACATATCAAGTCCCCTTTATTCCCATACGGCATGACCCACTTATCCGTGTTTTTGTTTCAGTCACTCACGCAACGCAGACAATAAGCAAACCATGAACATATTGCAAAGCCTACAACAGGGATCCCTCACGCTGGCATGACACGGAGAGCACCATAGGACAACGCCAATAATAAAACATGCAACTCAAACCAATGTAGATCATCAATCAACACAAAGACAAAAAATCTACTCAAAACATCATAGGATGGCAACACATCATTATTCCACACTCACACAAGATCTATCTAGGAGATGCATAGCAACGAGAGGGGGAGAGTGTGTCCATGTCCCCTCGTAGACCGAAAGCGGAAGTATTAGGTTAACACGGTTGACGTAGTTGAACTTCTTCACGATCCAACCAATCAAGCACCGAACGTAAGACACCTCCGAGTTCAGCACATGATCAACTCGATGACATCCCTTGAACTCTTGATCCAGCAAAGTGTCGAGGGAGAGTTTCGCCAGCACGACGGCGTGGCGTCGGTGATGGTGATGTGATCTACGCAGGGCTTCGCCTAAGAACTACGACAATATGACCAGAGGAGTAAACCATGGAGGGGGGCAACACACACGACTAAGAGAATAACTGATGTGCTTTGGGGTGCTCCTGCCCCCGTATATAAAGGAGGAGGGGAGGAGGCCGGCCTAAGGGGGCCCTCCATGGGGGAGAACCGACTAGGACTCCTAGTCCAAGTGGGCCCCCTTTCCTTTCTTTCGGAGGGGGAAAGGGGAAGGAGAGGGAGAGGGAGAAGGTAAGGGGGGTCGTGCCCCTTCCCCTTGTCCAATTCGGACAGCCCAAGGGGGGTGCGTGCCACCACTTGTGGGCTCCCCTCTCTCTCCCCTATGGCCCATGTTGGCCCATTACTTTCCCGAGGGGTTCCAGTAACCTCCCGTTACCCCGAAAAAATACCCGAAAAACTCCGGAACCATTCCGGTGTCCGAATACTATCGCCCAATAGATAAATCTTTACCTCTCGACCATTTCGAGACTCCTTATCATGTCCGTGATCTCATCTGGGACTCCGAACAATCCTCGGTCACCAAAACGCATAACTCATAATACAAATCGTCATCCAACGTTAAGCGTGCGGACCCTATGGGTTCGAGAACTATGTACACATGACCAAGACACATCTCCGATCAATAACCGACAGCGGAACCAGGATGCTCATATTGGTTCCTACATACTCTATGAAGATCTTTATCGGTCAAACCGTAATGACAACATACGTCATTTCCTTTGTCATCAGTATGTTACTTGCCCGAGATTCGATTGTCGGTATCTTCATACCTAGTGCAATCTCATTATTGGCAAGTCTCTTTACTCATTCCGTAATGCGTCATCCCGCAACTAACTCATTAGTCACATTGCTTGCAAGGCTTATCATGATGTGCATTACCGAGAGGGCCCAGAGATACCTCTCCGATACTTGGAGTGACAAATCCTAATCTCAATCTATGCCAACCCAACAAACACCTTCGGAGACACCTGTATAGCATCTTTATAATCACCCAGTTACGTCATGATGTTTGATAGCACACAAGGTGTTCCTTCTGTATTCGGGAGTTGCATAATCTCATAGTCAATGGAATATGTATAAGTCATGAAGAAAGCAATAGCAATAAAACTTAACGATACTTATGCTAAGCTAATGGATGGGTCTTGTCCATCACATCATTCTCCTAATGATGTGATCTCGTTCATCAAATGACAACACATGTCTATGGTCTGGAAACTTAACCATCTTTGATTAAAGAGCTAGTCAAGTAGAGGCATACTAGGGACACTTTGTTTTGTCTATGTATTCACACATGTATCAAGTTTCCGATTAATACAATTCTATAATGAATAATAAACATTTATCATTATATAAGGAAATATAAATAACAACTTTATTATTGCCTCTAGGGCATGTTTCCTTCAATTGGATGATAATATGTGGCATAAAGCACCCTGTTCAAGTAGGGGATTACAGTGGGGTGCGGGAGAGTGGACCGCGTAAAAGATATGAGGACGCTAATCATGATGGTGATGTTGATGAAGACGATCACCGCGGCGATGATTCCCCCGATGGCACTCCGGTGCCACCAAGAGAGAGGGGGAGTTGTTCTCCCCTTTGTACTTCCTCCTCCATGGCCTCCCCCTTAGATGGGGCAAGGTTCTTCCTCTGGTCCTTGGCCTCTACGACGATGGTGACCCCTCCAACTTTCTCCTCCATGGCCTCCGTTGATGTTGGCCCTCTCCGGCAGGGCGCCTGAGAGGGCCTAGATTGGTTTTTCATGGCTACAGAGGCTTGCTGCGACGGAACTTCCAATCTCTCTTCTGTTCTGGGGTTTTTAGGATTTATAGGAGGGGTTGGCGTCGGTTTCATGTTAGGGGTCCCACGAAGCGATGACAAGGACGGAGGGTGTGCCCCCACCCTTGTGGTGGCCCTGGGGCTCCTCTTCGGTAGTTCTGCTGAAAACAACGTCAGTCTAGGTTAGTTCTAATCAAATCATACCAAAATCATATGGAATTGTTGTAAACATGGCATGAATACTTCATAAATTATAGATACGTCGAAGACATATCAGCATCCCCGATCTTAATTCCTGCTCGTCCTCGCGTAGGTAAATGATAAAAGAAATAATTTGAAGTGTGAATGCTAACAAGTGCACAAGTTTGATCAATGAAATTTCCAAGCACTTTTTCTAGCATTATTCTTTATCATAAAAAGTAGCTCATCTCATAAAACTTCTCATGATCAAGTAACAAGCTATTCACAAATTAAGGTATAGACCATAAACTTTCTTGAAAACTAACAAACTATGTTCTCATTCATCGAACAATTGCAATTCATATTATTTTCAGGAAGGGTCCATGTAAGAGATTTGATTTAGCAAATTCCACATACTCAACTATCATTTAATCTTTCACAATTTCTAACACTCACATGATATTTATGGGTTCAAAGTTATAATCGGACACAGAGAAAAATAGGGGCTTATAGTTTCACGTCCCAACCGTTTACCTCAAGGGTAATGTCAACAATAATACTTTATGAAAACCTACATTCGAGTGGATATATATATATATATATCTGGATTTCTCCAACACATAGCACTTGCCAAAGGAAAAAGTGTAAAAAGGAAAGGTGATGAACACCATGACTCTTGTATAGGGGTAGAAGATAAAAGTAAAAGATAGGCCCTTCGCAGAGGGAAGCAGAGGTTGTCATGCGCTTTTATGGTTGGATGCACAAAATCTTAATGCAAAAGAATGTCACTTTATATTGCTGCTTTTGATAAGGACCTTTATTATGCAGCCAGTCTCTTTTATTTCTTCCATATCACAAATTTGTATAAAAGCATATTTTCTTCACACTAATAGATCATATATATTTAGAGAGCAATTTTTATTGCTTGCACCGATGACAACTTACTTGAAGGATCTTACTCAATCCATAGGTAGGTATGGTGGACTCTCATAGCAAAACTAGTTTAAGTGGTGTTTGGAAGCACAGGTAGTATCTCAACTTGGTGCAAAGAATTTGGCTAGCATGAGAGGGAAAGGCAAGCTCAACATGTTGGAGGATCCATGACAATATAACTTCTATTAGGATATAAGAAAACATAACCCATTATGTTGTCTTCCTTGTCCAACCTCAACTTTTTAGCATGTCATATTTTAACGAGTGCTCACAATTACAAAAGATGTCCAAGATAGTATGTCTATATGTGAAATCTCTCTTCCTTCAATATTATTTCATGAATTGTTCAACTGACCAATACTATGTTTTCTAACTTTCAATAAATTTACCACCTATACTTATTATATGTGAAGACATTACTCCCCATGGTATAAGCATATGAAACATATATAAATTCAGATTTATGATATTCAATTCATTCAACCATTTACTCATAGGATAAAAGTGAAGCACGTTAGTAAATGACAAACTACTCCAAAAAATATGAGTGAGGAACAATGAGTAGTCAAGTAATTAACTAGCCATGGGAGGACTCTCTCATTCAAGATTTCAGATCCAATGATTTTATTCAAACATCAAGTAAATGAAAATACGCTCCAAGCAAAACTCATATCATGTGACGAATAAAAATATAGCTCCGAGTAAGGTATACCGATGGTTTTGAAGACGAAAGAGGGGATGCTTTTCGGGGCATCCCCAAGATTAGGCGCTTGAGTCTTCCTTGAATATTACCTTGGGGTGCCTTGGGCATCCCCAAGCTTAGGGTCTTTCCACTCCTTATTCTCCTTCTATTGACATCTCACCCAAAACTTGAAAACTTCAATCACACAAAACTTAACTAAACTTTGTGAGATGGGTTAGTATGATAGAGAGTAAACCATTCACTTTGGTACTGTCAAAGACAAGATTCATAATTATTCTCACACAATGCCTACTGTACCTTATTATTTCCACAATTTATATTAAGCAATATAAACCATAGAAACTAGGAAACAAGCAAACTATGCATCGAAAACAGAATTTGTCAAGAACAGGACAATCTGTAAAGATCTGAACATCAGCCATACTTCTGTTACTCCAAAAATTCTAAAAAATTAGGATAACCTGAGCAATTTGTTTATTAATCTTCTTCAAAAATAATCAACATTTTATCACGCTTCTGGTAAAAATGATAATTATTTTTTCCTGGGTGCAAAAGTTTCTGTTTTTCAGCAAGATCAAATCAACTATCACCATAGATCATCCCAAAGGTCTTACTTGGCACTTTATTGAAACAAAAGCTATAAAACATGATTACTACAGTAGCTTAGTCATGTGAACACACAAAAATAGTAGGTAATGGTGTTGGGTTGTCTCCCAACAAGCACTTTTCTTTAATGCCTTTTTATCTAGGCATGATGTTTTCAATGATGCTCACATAAAAGATAAGAATTGAAACATAACGGGAGTATCATGAAGAATACGACTAGCACATTTAAGTCTAACATAATTCCTATGCGTATGGATTTGGTGAGCAAACAACTTATGGGAACAAGAATCAACTAGCATAGGAAGGCAAAACAAACATAACTTCAAGATTTTCAACACATAGAGAGGAAACTTGAAATTATTTCAACTCCTACAAGCATATATTTCTCCCTCATAATAATTTTCAGTAGCATCATGAATGAATTCAACAATATAGCTATCACACAAAACATTCTTGTCATGATCCACAAGCATAGAAATTTTACTACTCTCCACATACGCAAATTTATTCTCATGAATAGTAGTGGGAGCAACTCAACAAAATAACTATCATGTGCGGCATAATCCAATTGAAAATTAAAATCAATATGACAAGTTTCATGGTTATCATTATTCTTTATAACATACATGTCATCACAATAATCATCATAGATAACAACTTCGTTCTCATAATCAATTGGAACCTCTTCCGAAATAATGGAATCATCATTAAATAAAGTCATGACATCTCCAAATCCACTTTCATTATAAGATTCAACACCCTCCAAAATAGTGGGATCATTACCTAGAGTTGACACTCTTCCAAACCCACTTTCAATGATAGTTTTATTCATACTCTAAAAGATATAAGTGGAGTTCATAGAGCATTATACAAATAGTATATATTTATCGATATCCAAGCTCAAAATATATAAGTGAAGCACAAGAAGCATCCTATAAAGCCATACTCAAAAGATTTAAGTGAAGCACAAAGAGCATTCTACAAAGACATACTCAAGATTTAAGTGAAGTATAAAGATCATTATATAAAGGCATACTCAAAAGATTTAAGTGAAGCACAAAAAGCATTCTACAAATCAATGAAGGGCTATCTCACACTAGCATGGAGCATAAATGAAAAGAAAAGATAAATGAACACAAAAGACGCATATCATGTGAACAAAACAAAAGCTGAGGTGTACCAGCAGTTGTTGAAGAAGAAAGATGGGATGCCACCCGGGGCATCCCCAAGCTTAGATGCTTGAGTATCCTTGAAATATTTACTTGGGGTGCCTTGGGCATCCCCAAGCTTGAACTCTTGCATCTCCTTATTCTTATCATATTGGTAACTCCTCGTTCTTCGAACACTTCATCCACACAAAACTTAACAAAAACTTTCTGAGATCCGTTAGTATAATAAGTCACTGCCTTTAGGTACTGTTGTAAACTCATTCCAATTTCATATTAGCATTATATCTACTGTATTCCAACTTCACCATGGCTCATACCCCCCCCCCCCCGATACTACCCATAGATTCATCAAAATAAGTGAACAACATATAGAAAACAGAATCTGTCAAGAATAGGACAGTCTGTAGTAATCTGGAACGTCCATATACTTATGTAACTTCAAAAATTCTAAAACATTAGGACAACCTAAAAAAATTGCACAGAAGTACAATGTAAGAATTTCAAGATTTTATCGTGCTCCAGCAAAAATGAAAATTAAAAGACTACAGAAAAAGTTTCCATTTTTTTGCTGCACACACCAAACAAGCAATTTAAGCATCCTAAAGCCAAACCATGACACATTATTTTTTAATACAGTGAATATATACAAGGGGATACTTATTTTCGAGAAACTTCCATGAAAAATTCTACATTGTTTCCATGAGCATGAACACAAGTGTTCAAGGTTGACCCTCGCTTCGTGAATGCATAACCTCCCAATCACTTCTCTTTTTGAAAAAGTTTTTAGGCATAAGGGGCAAGTAAGTTTTTTTGTATTTTATAATTTGAAATTTTTTTGTTTCACCCACAACAAAAAAAAGCAAAAGGGAAAACAAAAACTACTTAGTGAAGAAAGCAAACAAGCATACACAAAAAATATCAACCCCACGCTATTGCTCCCCGGCAACGGCACCAAAAAGAGCTTGATAATCCTCAAGTGCAAGGAATCATCGTAATAATTTCCAAAGATGGAAGTGATAAGTATGGAGTATCGAACCCACAAGGAGCTAAAGGTAAGATCAATATTCTCTCAAGTCCTATCTGCCACTAATACGACTCTACATACACTGAACGTTTGCTTCCAACTAGAAACGAGAAATAAAACTACGTTGTGGGTATGAAGAGGATAACTTTGCATGATATTGGAGAACTAAAATATAAAAGTAGGTGTTGTTAACATAAAGTTAGAATATATTACTATATATTATAAATAGTGAGTGTGAAATAATGATGGGTCGGTGGGCGGAATTGTCCTAGGCAACTGTTAACAAGATCGGTAATCATTATTGCAATTTCATATGAGGGAGAGGCATAAGCTAACATACTTTCTCTTCTTGGATCATATGCACTTATGATTGGAACTCTAGCAAGCATCCGCAACTACAAAAGATCATTAAGGTAAAACCAACCATAGCATTAACATATCAAGTCCCCTTTATTCCCATACGCCATGACCCAGTTATCCGTGTTTGTGTTTCAGTCACTCACGCAGCGCAGACAATAAGCAACCAATGAACATATTGCAAACCCTACAGCGGGGATCCCTCATGCTTGCACGACACAAAGAGCATCATAGGACAACACCAATAATAGAACATGAAGCTCAAACCAATCTAGATCATCAATCAAAGACAAAAGAAATCTACTCAAAACATCATAGGATGGCAACACATCATTGGATCATAATATGTGGCATAAAGCACCATGTTCAAGTAGGGGATTATAGCGGGGTGCGAGAGAGTGGACCGTGTAAAAGAGATGAGGATGGTGATGATGATGGTGATGTTGATGAAGACGATCACCGCAGTGATGATTCCCTCGACGGCACTCTGGTGCCACCAACAGAGAGAGAGGGGGTTGGTTCTCCCCTTTGTGCTTCCTCCTCCATGGCCTCCACTTAGATGGGGCAAGGTTCTTTCTATGGTCCATGGCCTCTATGACGATGGTGACCCCTCCGGCTTTCTCCTCCATGGCCTTCGGTGATGTTGGAGCTCTCCGGTGGGGCGCCAAAGAGGGCCTAGATTGGCTTTTCGTGGCTACAAAGGCTTGCGGTGGCGAAACTTCCGATCTCTCTTCTGTTCTGGTTTTTTTTAGTATTTATAGGAGGGGTTGGTGTCGGTTTCACATCAGGGGCCACATGAGGTGATGACAAGGACGGAGGGCGCGCCCTAGGGGGGAGCGCCCCACCCTTGTGGTGGCCCTGGGACTCCTCTTCGGTATCTTTTCCATCTAGTATTTTTTATATTTTCCAGAAAAATTCTCTGTTAATTTTTAGCTCGTTCCGAGAACTTTTATTTCTGTACAAAAACAACACCACGGTAGTTCTATTGAAAACAGTGTCCGTCTGGGTTAGTTCTAATCAAATCATACCAAAATCATATGGAATTGTTGTAAACATGGCATGAATACTTCATAAATTATAGATATGTTGGAGATGTATGAATACACATAATAAGAAGCCTCGCAAGCAAAGCGACTAATGAGTTAGTTGTAGGATGAATGTATTACGAAACAAGTAAAGAGACTTACCGGTAACGAGATTAAACTAGGTATGAAGATACCGACGATGGAATCTCGGGCAAGTAACATACCGATCAACTAAGGGAATTACGTATGTTGTCATAATGGTTCGACCGGTAAAGATCTTCGTAGAATATGTAGGCGCTAATATGGGCATCCAGGTTCCCTAATTGGTTATTAACCAGAGAGGTGTCTCGGTCATGCCTACATAGTTCTCGAACCCATAGGGTCCGCACGTCTAATGTTGATGACAATACAATATTATATGAGTTATGTGATTTGGTGACCGAATGTTTTTTGGAGTCCCGGATGATTTCACGGACATGACGAGGAGCCTCGAAATGGTCAATAGGTAAAGATTTATATATAGGATGATGGTATTCGGACACCCGAAGTGTTCCAGAGGGTACCGGGTACATATAGGGTCACCGGAAGGGGTTCCGGGCACCCCGGCAAAGATATGGGCTTAACGGGCCAAGGGACGGACAGACCAGCCCAAAAGGGGCTGGTGCGCCCCTCCACTAGGCTGGCCAGCCCTAGGAAAAGGAACAGGGGGAGGGCAAGTCCCTCCTTCCTTCCTATACTCAAGGGAGAAAGGAAAGGGGGGGTGCCACCTCCCCCTTCCTTCCCCCGGCGCCTATACAAGGAAGGAAGGGGGACGAACCAGGGTAGGAGTCCAAGTGGGATTCAGCCCCACTTGGGGAGCCCCTTGGCCTCTCCCCTCTCCCTCGCACCTATATATATATATATATGAGGAGAGGGGGCGCCTAGCACACAGAACATCAATTGTTAGCCGTGTGCGTACTACATCTTGAGCACTGCGTTGGTTTTCCCTTGAAGAGGAAAGGGTGATGCAGCAAAGTAGCATAAGTATTTCCCTCAGTTTTTGAGAACCAAGGTATCAATCCAGTAGGAGATCACGCTCAAGTCCCACACACTTACACAAACAAATAAGAAACTCGCAACCAACACGATGAAGGGGTTGTCAAGCCCTTCACGGTCACTTACAAGAGTGAGATCTGGTAGATATGATAAGATAATATTTTTGGTATTTTTATGATAAAGAGAAATAAAGATGCAAAGTAAAATAAACGGCAAAGGAAATAACTATGTGTTGGAAGATTAATATGATGGAAGATAGACCCGGGGGCCATAGGTTTCACTAGTGGCTTCTCTCAAGAGCATAAGTATTACGGTGGGTAAATGAATTACTGTCGAGCAATTGATAGAATTGAGCATAGTTATGAGAATATCCAGGTATGATCATGTATATAGGCATCATGTCTGCGACAAGCAGACCGAAAAGATTCTGCATCTACTACTATTACTCCACACATCGACCGCTATCCAGCATGCATCTAGAGTATTAAGTTCATAAGAACAGAGTAACGCTTTAAGTAAGATGACATGATGTAGAGGGATAAACTCATGCAATATGATATAAACCCCATATTTTTATCCTCGATGGCAACAATAAAATACGTGTCGGTTCCCTTTCTGTCACTGGGATCGAGCACCGCAAGATTGAACCCAAAGCTAAGCACTTCTCCCATTGCAAGAAAGATCAATCTAGTAGGCCAAACCAAACTGATAATTCAAAGAGACTTGCAAAGATAAACCAATCATACATAAAAGAATTCAGAGGAGAATCAAATATTGTTCATAGATAATCTGGATCATAAACCCACAATTCATCGTATCTCGACAAACACACCGCAAAAGAAGATTACATTGAATAGATCTCCAAGAGAATCGAGGAGAACTTTGTATTGAGATCCAAAGAGAGAGAAGAAGCCATCTTGCTATTAACTATGGACACGAAGGTCTGAAGTAAACTACTCACACACCACCAGAGAGGCCATGGAGTTGATGTAGAGGCCCTTTGTGATCAATGCCCCCTCCGGCGGAGCTCCGAAAAAAGGCCCCAAGATGGGATCTCTCGGGTATAGAAGGTTGCGGCGGTGGAATTAGGTTTTCGTGGTGCTCCTAGATGTTTGGGGGGTACGTGGATATATATAGGAGGAAGAAGTACGTTGGTGGAGCAACGGAGGGCCCATGAGGGTGGAGGGTGCGCCCAGGGGGGTAGGCGCGCCCCCCTGCCTCGTGGCTTCCTCCGTTGTTTCTTGACGCCCACTCCAAGCCTCCTCGATCACGTTTGTTGAGAAAATCATGTTCCCGAAGGTTTCATTCCGTTTGGACTCCATTTAATATTCCTTTTCTTCGAAACCCTAAATTACGCAAAAAAAACACCAATTCGGGCTGGGCCTCCGGTTAGTAGGTTAGTCCCCAAAATGATATAAAAGTGCAAAATAAAGCCCATTAACATCCAAAATATATAATATAATAGCATGGAGAAATCAAAAATTATAGATACGTTGGAGACGTATCAAGCATCCCCAAGCTAAATTCCTGCTCGTCCTCGAGTAGGTAAATGATAAAAGAAGAGTTTTTGATGTGGAATGCTGTCTAACATATTTCTCAATGTAATTTTTCTTTATTGTGGCATGAGGCCCTGTTTGTTTCGGGTGTGGATTTTTAAAAGCAGCAGTGGAAAAACAACTGTGGAAAATTTGATGTAAAAAAGGTGTAGGTCATTTGGGAAACCAACTGATACAACTTTTGGGTCGCAGCGGAATCAGATTTTGGAAAGCACATCCTGGGCTGCTTCCGCTTTTGGTTCAGATTTTGACAGCGGATTTCTAGAATCGGATTCTGCTGGGTTTGCCATTTGGTTCAGATTCTGCTGCGCGGCAGCGGAATCCATCGATAAAAGCTGAACCAAACAGGGCCTGAATGTTCAGATCCGAAAGATTCAAGATAAAAGTTTAATATTGACATAAAATAATAATACTTCAAGCATACTAACTAAGCAATCATGTCTTCTGAAAATAACATGGCCAAAGAAAGTTATCCCTACATAATCATATAGTCTGGCTATGCTCTATCTTCACCACACAAAATATTTAAATCATGCACAACCCCGATGACAAGCCAAGCAATTGTTTCATACTTTTGATGTTCTCAAAGTTTTTCAATCTTCACGCAATACATGAGCGTGAGCCATGGATATAGCAGTATATGTGGAATAGAATGCTGGTTGTGGAGAAGACAAAAAGGAGAAGATAGTCTCACATCAACTAGGCGTATCAACAGACTATGGAGATGCCCATCAATAGATATCAATGTGAGTGAGTAGGGATTGCCATGCAATGGATGCACTAGAGCTATAAGTATATGAAAGCTCAACAAAAGAAACCAAGTGGATGTGCATCCAACTTGCTTGCTCATGAAGACCTAGGGCATTTTGAGGAAGCCCATCATCAGAATATACAAGCCAAGTTCTATAATGAAAAACTCCCACTAGTATATGAAAGTGATATAATAGGAGACTCACATGAGAACATAACTATTTATACAACTAAAACTGAAATCAACATAGAGCAAGAAGTTAGAAAAGCAATCCAGTTAAAGAAATAGGTTTAAAACATACCTGTTGCGCCATTGGAGTTTCAATTGGATCCTTCATATTCGAAAGTAGTTGGTATGAGTAAATATAGTGATGCAACAGCAAAGGAGTATGTGTCAAATCACGGGTTCCGGCAAACCCTTGAGGTTCGAACACTGGGGTGCGTGTGAAGGTTTTCTCCCTATCAATCCACGCCCTAGCTCTCTAAGATCTCGCAGATGAACTCAACGAACTCACAACACAGAAAGACACAAGATTTATATTGGTTCGGGCCACCATTGTGGTGTAATACCCTACTCCAGTGTGGTGGTGGTGGATTGCCTCTTGGGCTGATGAAGAACATTTACAAGGGGAAGAACAGCCTCCTGATTTTGAGGTGCTCTTGTGCTTGGAGAACTTGTGTGGGTGAGATCCTCTCTCTTCTTGTATTTCGTTGTCTCTCGTCCCCTCTCACTGTGGTGGCTAGTTCTACTTATATAGGCCCTGGTCCTCTCCCCAAATATTGAGCGGGAAGGGAGCCAACAACAGCCAATTCGAAAGGGGACAACTAGTAGAAGTTATCCTGACAAAAGGTGGTCTTTGCCTGCCAAAGGCTCTGGTGATGACGCCGTTTTGGGCTCCATGGTGACCTCCATCATGCCGTCCTTCTGGTCTTGGTATTCTTGCACCAATATGGAAACCTTTACTTGATGCCTCGGTACTCCATGCCTGCGCTTGCCCCCTTGGCACCAAAGAGGAAACAAGGACACTGCGCGCGCTGGCGCCCGCCTGGCCTCGACCCTCATGGCTCACGTCACGAGGACCTCGTGAGGTTTGCCCTGCCTTGATCTCTCCACCCCTCGTGAGCCTGCCTGGCGAGGCTGCTCCTGAGGAGGTCTTGCGTCATCCGCCTCGCGAGGCTTGGCCCCTCGTGAGGTTCTTGAATGCCTTGTCGATGAAGATGGGCCGTACAGACCTACCAGCCCAGCCACGCCGTGGGCGCAGGGAAGCAAGTCTGGGGACCCTCGTTCCTAGGACGCCGACAGTAGCCCCCGGGCCCAAGGCGCACTCGGGCTTGGCTTCAAGGTGAAGCCAAAGGGTCAAGCGCGGAGCGGAGCGGGCCCCCAAAGCCTGCGGCCTCAGTTGACGCGTGGCGGTTGATTGGACGTGGGCGTCTCTGCTTACCCACGCTGCCTCGGCAACTGCCCGACTTGACATGTCCCTGTGACATGCAAGGAAAGCCATCATTACCTGTGATCATGGGGGTGCTGGTTGGCCTTCTCCTGGTATAAATGGGAGGGGGGCAGAGCCCCCGTCGCCCATCTCTTCCCAATGCGCTCGCTTCTTCTTCCTCTGCTCAACCACCGACTCCAATGGCGCCGTCAAAGAGGTTTTCTACTGCGTAGAAAGGAAAGGCCCCTTGCGAAGGGCCCGACTACCCGCGCCTAAACAGGGATGTGGCCGCCCCCGCAAGCACACCACGACTCACGCCGTGGCCCCCTGCTCTCGGGGTGGCGCCGCTACGTGTGGCGGGGGTCGATCCAGTCATGGTAGCCCCGTCGATGAGGGGAGACGTGCCGTGGTCGCACGGCCTCCCCGACCACGCTTCCACTCGGCAGAGGTGCTGTCGGAGTTCGTTGTCTGGTCGGTTTATCCGACCGGCAACTGGCTCCAGCTTTCGCGCTTCTTCGCCAACGAGCTGTCGGCCCCTGGTCCAGGCGGGCTCTGGCTGCAGGCAGACAGTTGCTGCAGCAGGGCCTCCTGGGTCGTGGATCCGACCGGCAACATAGCTCTAGCTCGCGGTTGGCAGACGTTCGCCCGTGTGCACGGCCTGGGCAAGCGGTGCACCCTCCACTTCAGGTATGATGGTGATGCGACCCTCTACGTGAGGGCGTTCGGGGAAGATGGTCGCCGCGTTGGGTGCTGCTCCGAGATGAACGATGGCGAGGAGGTGCTCGGTCTCGGTGATGGCCACGATGAGGGTGAGCCCACCAGCCGTGCCTTGTCCAGCTACGGCGGCTCTTGTCTTGGTGAAAGCTCTAGCAGTGGTGGCTACGACCAGCCGCCGTGCCCGCTTTGAAGGTGGTAGCGGGTCGTCTCGTCACCGCACCTCCGTGAAGCGCGAGGAGGGGTCCGACTGAGCTCGGGATGTCGCTGGAGGTCTGCCCTCGTGGTCCTTTGCCACGCCACTTTTGTTTTGTTCCTCTTTTCTTTCTTGCATCAAAATGAAACCAGTATGGTCCCGGAGGGGCGTGTATCGAACTGTGATTCCTCAGTCATTACACTATGCTTGTTATTTCTATGCTGTGCCGCTATTTCGTGCGGAGATATCTTAGCCTGGTGCGTTCGGAGCAGCCTCTTCTTCACGAGGCACTTGTCTCCTCGTGCCCGTCTTGGCTTAGTGGTTGCTCAGGAACTGCAAAAAAAACTTGTTAGCAAGCTCGCTAGGAGACTTATCGTTCACCCGAGCCTTGACCCAGTGCTTCACATTGCGGTACCCGAGGGGCACGGATTAGGAGAGATGTGCTGGTGGCGGGCTCGAACGAGGGTGCCTCGCGAGAAGGCAGACCGAAGGTAGAGACAAGGACCAACGCAGGAATAACAAACCCTCATGAAGGCACTGGCCTAGCCCCTTTGCGAGGTATGCGAGAGAGAGAGCTCAAGCGAACTAGATTCAGAAAAGGCGGCAAAAGGCAATGAAACCAAATCAGCAAGGGACCCCAGAAGCAAACTTCGATTAAGAGAAGGCGAGCCAACTACAGAAAGCAAATGAAAAGCTGCGTCCGCCACCTAGTCTAGTCTTCGACATCTTCTCACCAGCGTGGAGCTAAGTGCTGCCACTAGGCATGGGAGGGAGCCCCCGAGGCCCGAGGGCGGCTCTTCGAAGACTCTGGGGCGTGTACAGCCCCACTCATTATTATGTGAGAGTGCCACGGGCAGCGATTCTTCACAGGCACCGGGCCTTCTTCACAGGCACCGGGCCTTTCTTCACAGGCACTTGGCCTTGCTTCATAGGTAAAACTTCCGGAGGTGCTTGATGTTCCAGGCGTTCTGGACGGGCACCCCGTCCTGCGTCTCCAGGCGCGCGGCGCCAGGCTTGGAGATATGGACGACCCTGAACGGGCCCTCCCACATGGGTGAGAGCTTGTGCAACCCTTCCCTGGAGAGGACCCGCTTCAGGACGAGGTCACCTACCTCAAGCGTCCTGGAGCGGATGCTGCGACAGTGGTAACGCTGCAGCGCCTGCTGGTACCTTGCCGCCGTCAGTGCAGCTTCGCGGCGTCGCTCCTCCCCTAGTACAAGGTCCATCCCCCGCGTGGCGTCCTACTGCGTTTCATCAAACATCAGGACCCGTGCGGAGCGATGCTTGACCTCGTGAGGGAGGACCGCTTCGGCTCTATATACAAGGAAGAATGGGGTCTCGCCCGTCGGCTTCGTGGCGGTGGTGCGGATGTGATAGAGCTGATTTTCACTCTTATTTGTCTCCTGTTTTGCTTTATTAGCTCTATTAATATCATCTTTCAAAATGGAATCAGGAGTCATAGGAAGCAAAGTAATATTTTTATCGTTATGAACAAGAGTATACTGATTGTTTCTACCATGGTGTACAGAATTTTTATCAAATTGCCATGGTCTACCAAGTAATAAGGAACATGCTTGCATAGGGTACCACATCACAATCAACATAATCAGCATATGTAGAGATACTAAAATGCACACGAACAGTACGTGTTACCTTAACCTTGCCGCTGTTGTTGAACCATTGGATGTAGTAAGGATGTGGATGTGGTCTTGTGGTGAGAGATAGCTTCTCCACCATCTCCATGCTAGCCAAGTTATTGCAGCTCCCTCCATCTATGATCACGCGAACAGAACGTTCCTTCACAACTCCCTTTGTATGGAACAAATTATGCCTCTGATTTTGCTCAGCTTGTGTAACCTGCACACTCAAAACACGTTGAGCAACTAAACATTCATACCTGTCAGCATCTTCAGGAGCCATGTATTGCGTCTCATGATCAGAATCGTCTCCACCGTGTTCGTCACGTGTAATAAGAGCCAAAGTCTCCTCATCATAGTCACTAGCGGACTCATACCCACCATCCTCAGTAACAATCATCACACGCTTAGATGGGCATTCTCTCGCATAATGACCTCCACCCTTGCAACGTCGACAAATAATATCATGTGTTTGCCCTGTTGATGCCATGGATGAAGAAGAGCTCTTTGCAGGCCCAGAAGGTGTGCTCTTGGCAGATAGTGGTGATTGTGCCTGCTTTATTGTATCACGGTTGGAGGTGGCAGCCGACGGAGGCGCCGGTGTAGCAGAACGTGTGGAAGTAGATGATGCACGTGGTGTATGATGAAGGTCGACCTGCAGAAAAGTTAGTCCGCGCCAATACCTGTCGATCCTGCACTTCACGTTCAGCTTTACAAGCAAGATGGAATAAACGAGTGATATTAGTATACTCCTTATACTCTAGAATCGTCTGAATCTCTCTATTTAATCCACCCATAAAACGTGCAAGCATAGCTTCATTCTCCTCAACAATACCACATCTAATCATGCCAGTTTGTAATTCCTGATAATATTCTTCTACAAAAAATTTTCCCTGTCTTAAGCGCTGCAATTTTTGAAGTAATTCACGTTGATAATATGGTGGAACCCAACGAGTACGCATAGCAGTTTTCAAAGCAGCCCAAGTAGCCGGAATAGGATATAATCTACAATGCTCAGACCACCAAACACATGCAAAACTAGTGAAAGCACAAACAGCAGCAGGAACACGTCTCTCCTCGGGATATTGTAAACATGTAAATCATTGTTCAGTTTCTAACTCCCAAGTAAGATATATATCAGGAACATATCTACCCTCAAATGGTGGAATATTCAATTTTAGTTTAGGGAGATGGTCATGATCTCGTACCTGAGGGTGAGCCCTACCATTGCCATTATTTGCATGTGGACGACCTGGTGGTTGCTGTGCTGGTGGTGGCACGTAGTTATGATTTTGATCAACCTCATCCTCATAATCTCCCACATAATCATCCTCCTCCACATCAGCAGTAGGAGCCACAAAAGTATCAACAGCAGCACTAGCAGTTTGGCCCGACTGAAGAGGGACACGGCTCGCTCGGCGGAGGGCTGTTTCCCGATGTGGAGATAGTCGGTGATGTTGCTGTTGTTGCAGAGGTGCGGTAGGAGCAGCCGGTGGTGGTGGTGGAAAACGCGAAAGCAATTCAGCAAACTTGTTATCGAGCTTTGTTTCAAACGTCTTCTCCATGCCATCTATCTTCTCCATGGCCTCTTCAAATCTGTTTATCACATCTTGCACCTGTACACTCATCATTTGCTGAAACGTATCATGAAGCTCCTTGTTCGTCAAGTTCTCCCAGTCAGTCTCGTCGGCTTGTGATCCTGGCATGGTTAGCAGCAATAGAAACACACAAGAAGATGATCCTACAGACTACTAACAAGTGGTGGTGGTGGCGGGTGTCACAAATCCGTCAAGCAAATCTCAAATTCTTACCAGTTCTTACCCAGCAGCAGGCGGTGATCCGCAACCGTTGTAGTCAAAACTCTCAAAAGCTTGGATAGAGCGATTGCCAGGGAGAGTCAAACGCACGACGTAGAGGTATGTGGAGCTGGGAAGGCTTATAGTATGGTAGCAAAAAGGGTCAGCAATAATCAATTCAGAGATGCAAAGTTGAATAAATGCTCAACGACGGTACTGTGCTGGTCCTAGGCTAGACCGTGCTAGAGACGCGAGCCTAGAACACTAACAAAATCACGGCGCTGCACGTAAATAAGGGAAAAGCACACTCTGGAACTCTTTTTTTTCGCTCTTTTTTTTCGCTCCTTTTTTTTCGCTCCTCTTTTTTTTGCGAAAAATCACTATAATGGCGAGTGTCTCAAAACTCTTCCCTCGTCAAACTGATAGGATGGGCACGAAAAACAGACTCGATCCAATCTACGAAAAACTGTAAAATCTCACCGAGCAACCTGGAAATCTGATACCACTTGATAGAGGCTAAGGTGTCCCGATGTTTCGATGAGATGATGGCTATCGTTTTCTGCGGGAGTCGACCTTGACGATCCGACTACGAACGTGCGAGACGTCGCGCCTTGGCAATCGCTAAACCAACTTCCGAGGGTTATTGACCACGTCGGAGCACGATCAACCTGACCATGAGGGTCTGTTTCCTGCGAGCAAACGAAGAACAAGCAAGAAACTGAGATTGCAATCGGGATATTGCGAATATAAGATGAAAGGTTTATTGATCATGGTGGGGTTCTGTGACGTCTTGGTCTGGTCGTTGGACACAAACGAAGTACGCGAAGTTGCAGCTATGGCGAACTTTTAATCTAAACAAAACCCAAAGTCTAAACTACGCCCTAAGGGCTGTATATATGGAGGAAGAGGGGGAAATTTCGTGGCCCTTGAGGGTGGGGTCCGAAACCAACCCTAACTCTTGTTTCCCCACACATACGGACTCTAAAAATAGCCTATACTTAAGTATTTCGAAATTACATGGGCCTGGCCCATTAATAAGGTGACGCAGCACCTAGAATAGCCTATGGACGAATATTATGAAGTGGCATCTTGTATATTTCGTCCAAGGCTTCATGCACTCCTTATGGCGGCTTCAAAGTCCTGAAATCATCACTTGTAACTCCGTTCTTGATCCCCTTGCGCATGCCATCAACTCCATGCGTGTTCTTGCTGATGAGGACATCAATACCATTGTTACACCCACAACCCCTACTGTTACATATACTGGACCAATTACTAGAGCTCGCGCACGCCAATTAAATTACCAGGTACTTTCGTTTCTTGGTAATGATTCTAATGTTCATGAGATTATGATGCTGCCTAAATTGGATACATTTGTTTTGCTTACAAATGAAGGGCCTAGCTTGGAGAAGGATGAACATTGGAGCAAGAACACGCATGGAGTTGATGGCATGCGCAAGGGGATCAAGAACGGAGTTACAAGTGATGATTTCAGGACTTTGAAGCCGCCATAAGGAGTGCATGAAGCCTTGGACGAAATATACAAGATGCCACTTCATAATATTCGTCCATAGGCTATTCTAGGTGCTGCGTCACCTTATTAATGGGCCCAGGCCCATGTAATTTCGAAATACTTAAGTATAGGCTATTTTTAGAGTCCGTATGTGTGGGGAAACAAGAGTTAGGGTTGGTTTCGGACCCCACCCTCAAGGGCCACGAAATTCCCCTCTCTTCCTCCATATATACAGCCCTTAGGGCGTCGTTTAGACTTTGGGTTTTGTTTAGATTAAAAGTTCGCCATAGCTGCAACTTCTCGTACTTCGTTTGTGTCCAACGACCAGACCAAGACGTCACAGGAACCCCACCTTGATCAATAAAAGCCTTTCATCTTATATTCGCAATATCCAGATTGCAATCTCAGTTTCTTGCTTGTTCTTTTGTTTGCTCGCCAGGAAACAGACCCTCGTGGTCAGGTTGAGCGTGCTCCGCGTGGTCAATAACCACTCAGAAGTTGGTTTAGCGATTGCTAAGGCGCGACGTCTCGCACGTTCGTAGTCAGATCGTCAAGGTCGACTCCCATAGAAACGATAGCCACCATCTCATCGAAACATCAGGAAACCTTTGCCTCTATCAAGCGGTATCAGATTTCCAGGTTGCTCGGTGAGATTTTACAGTTTTTCGTAGATTAGATCGAGTCTGTTCTTCATACCTACAGTCCACGAAAAAGCCACACAAAAAAAATTAGGGTTAGTTCATCATATCCGAACCAATCTGAGCCTTTGCATAATCTTTTTAGGGTTTTTGCTTTGTTGAATTTGCGGTTGCATCGTCGTGTCAAGTTGCTGGTCTTAGAGTCTAGTCTTTTAGAGTTTCGAGTTCTGGTCATAAGTTGTCACGCCGCCGCCGCACCATCATCATCGCCTTGCCATCTACCACCATTGCTTATCCGCCACCGCTCTGAATCCGTATCCATATACCACCACCAATCTGTATCCATATACCACCACTAATCTGTATCCATATACCACCACGCTACCATATACCACCACCGCTGCCATATACCACAACCATATATCCACCACCAATCCGAGTTCTTCTCATATTAGGTTTGTTTTTGAGATCAATCTAAATTCCGATTCGTGTTTCCTTGCCTGCGTAGGTCTCGGAAAAAAAAGAGTCTGGAGACCCCCGGGCAGTTTTTAGGCCAAAATTTTCACGGGCAAAAATATTTTTTCCCTATCCTATTTTTAGGCTTTTCTGAGTCTTTTGAGCCACGTGCCATCATAGTGATTTTTTGTCGCACTTTTCGTCGTCGCTGCCCTGATTTCCGGAAAAAAAAGTGAAAAAAAATTCCGTGCCTATCCTATCAGTTTGACGAGGGAAGAGTTTTGAGACACTCTCCATTATAGTGATTTTTCGCAAAGCAAAAGAAAAAGAGGAGCGCAAAAAAAAAGGAGCGCAAAAAAAAAAGCGAAAAAAAATTTCCAGAGTGTGCTTTTCCCTTGTTTACGTGCAGCGCCGTGATTTTGTTAGTGTTCTAGGCTCGCGTCTCTAGCACGGTCTAGCCTAGGACCAGCACAGTACCGTCGTTGAGCGTTTATTCAACTTTGCATCTCTGAATTGATTATTGCTGACCCTTTTTGCTACCATACTATAAGCCTTCCCAGCTCCACATATTTCTACACCGTGTATACGCACGTTCCCCTGGCAATCGCTTTACACAATCTTCGGAGTTATTTGACACCGCTGGTTGCCTGTCATCACCTGCCGCATGGTAAGAACTTGTAAGATATTGATATTTGCTTTACTGTGAGCACTTTACAACCACTTCCTAGTAGTTCATAGGAACATTATTCTCGAATTTTGGTTCTTGTTTCTACTAATCATGACAGGTTCTAGAGATAGAAGTTCTTGGACGACGGACACACCTTCACCATCACGAGAGTTGGGACAACACACACAAGCATACGGTCAGGTTATCTCTTTACCATCATTTGAGGGTAGATTTAATCCTGCTATTTATCTAGCTTGGGAGCTTGAAGTAGAACAAGTTTTTAGTCACCATGATTTTTCTGAACTTGAGAGAGTACGAGCTACCATTAGAGCATTTACTGGTTTTGCTTCTGTTTGGTGGAGTGTACATTGTAAGAAAAACATTGATAACCAACCCACAACTTGGAAAGTTTTGAAAGCTGTAATGAGACAACAATTTTTTCCTCCTTACTATCGTCGTGAATTGCGTTGCAAATTGGAGCAATTAAAACAAGGCAGTAACAATGTTCATGCTTACTACCAAGAGTTCAAATCTTATATGCATCATTGTGACATAAAAGAATCTGAGGATGATACAATGAATAGATTTTTTGGTGGTTTGAACCATGATATTCAGGCAAGATTTCGGTATATTCCTCGTTGCATTACTGGTATGTATGTCCGTGCTTGTACCTTTGAGAGACAGATACAGGAGGATGCATTGGGTGACTACAACAACTACTATTCCAGTTCATGCTCACCATCGCCGGTTGGTTACTCCACTATTGCACCTACTAGAGCAGCCCCACCTCGGATTGTGAGCGCAATATCATCTCAAGAGTATGGTACATTGTCAACGTCCGTACCTACATCAGCTACATCTTTGCGAGGTAACAGTAAAGGTATTGATGATATAACTTCACATGAGAATGAAGCATGCCTAGTTAACTTGAATGCATCATGTGTTGAGTTACCTGTTGATTTGAGCACACCACCTATTTTAGAGACTCTTGTTACTGTCATGAATGCATCATGTGATCAAACAACTGAAATATCAACAATTTTGAGTGCACCCATTTAATTAACTGTTGATGCAAAAGAACCAATGTTTAATCATTTTGATATGACCTCTAATCTTGATGATGATTCTGTATCCAATGACTTATTGCATGTTTGCTTATTTAAGCATGTTGTAGCATGTAAATTTGATGCAAGTAAGGTTTATTCATCGAAGTTAGGATGGTTTAATGATGAACATTGCCAATCTTTTGAAGAGAATAAGAGCTTCACTTATATGTGCAAACTGAGTTCCAATATTTTCATGCCTTCTACTTCCTGTGATAATTTTTTGGCTTTAGATTTTATGAACAATGAAAGTTACTCATGTATACATGTGACATATGTGCAAAAATCAAGGGAAGTTAAAATGGATGACATATACATATACAACATGTACACCTTGTCTCTTTTGTTAGCCACATTTCAGATTAAGCAACGCCGAGGACGGCTTTATTTTCAAAAAGGGGAGGATGATGAGGACATGACTACCTTGGATACGACCAAAAATATTGCATACATGCATATTTGTCAGGTGATTTCTAATGCAAACTATTCAATAATCTATTTATGTTATCCAGAACAAAAATACTTCACACACTTTTGTGTTTTGTCTAATTGCAGGTGTATGGGACATTTGTACAATCCACATATGAAGACAAGGGAAAAGGAGAAGTTTAGGTTGTGTTCAAAAAGTTCTCTCACGTCACTTTTGGGCCAAGAGAAGATAGAGTCCAAGTCTCTCACGTTCTGGATTCAGATTCGGACTGCACAGACATACCTGACTCAAAATGCCAACAACTTTTTCATACGGACTCCGAATTGGGTGATTTTTTTGTTGGAAACTAGATTTCATGCTCTTTCCAACCCAATTGGATTCACCTTCAAATTCATCCGGAGCGTTGAGTTACGGACGAAACAATCTGACGTTGCAGCAGAATCCGAGTCAAACTACAAGCCCAAAGGTGTTGCATCACCTCCACTTGGGCCCATGAGCCTTGTACGACCTAGGGTTAGTTTTAGGCTGCCTTGGGACGTCCTCCCACCTCCTTGGCCGCCACCCCTTGCTCCTATATAAGTAGATACATCTAGTAGTTTTTTCCTTGGGATTTGTTTAGTTTAAAGTTAGCCATTGCAACTTCGTGTACTTCGTTTGTGTCCAACGACCAGACCAAGACCGCTTCC
>NC_053028.1:383729796-383760140 GCF_003073215.2 Triticum urartu
GAAAGAAGGAGTAGAGATGATCGTTATGAACGAAGACCCTCACGGAGAAGCAAGGATTCGGAAAGAAAGGACAAGTCATCAAGGAGCTACACAAAACGAAGACATCAAGCTCATGTTGGTGAATGGGTATCCGGCTCCGACTCCGACAACCACTCCGAGAGAAGCTATCACTCCGACTCCGAATATACTCAAGATGAAGGTGTTGCCGGTCTAGCACTTGTGACAACCAACTCCTACGACATATTTGACTCACCAAATGAAGGAGTTGGAACATGCTTCATGGCTAAAGGCCCAAAGGTATCACACCCCGAGTATGTTGATTTCAATAGTGATGAAGATGACTTGTTAGGTGATGATGATTTACTTGTTGACAACTCTAGTGATGAATACTATGATGAAACGTCAATTAATCATGCTAATCAAGATAAAACGAATGACAATGATAAGGAGAAGATTGAGTCTCTAACTAAAGAACTAAACACTCTTAAGTTAGCTCATGAAACTATCTTAGGAGATCATCACATTTGGACTCATGAGAAATTACGTGTGTAAAGCATCAGCATTCAGAGGAATCCAGCTTATGAGACAAAAGCCATCAAACCTGGAGGCAGAGAGATAGACCGTTAGACCTCACACACATCCAGCTGAGTGATACTATCGAAAGTAGAAGTGTGACATATGGAGAGTCAGCGGAATCCTATCCTCGTGATCGGAGTTCCTAACATGCCTGCACGAAAGGTTTAGACGTGTGAATGCCAGGGCCACAGAAACACATGGTGGATCACGGGATTCTCTGTCCCTCTGGTAGACAGCTAAACATTCCTAAATCCAATTTGGTTGCGTTGTCTAAGTAGATTGAATCAAGGGCTGTGCAATGACCTTGTATTGCCAGGCCTTATTCTCGATTGATCGTTTGCCATAAGTACAGACGCTGATGCAGACAAGACAGAATAGCTGAGTTCGAGGGGGCACGCACAGATTATGAGGTGGAGGAACAGGGTTGTTTAAAAGCCTTGCCGGAAGTAACCAATTCGAGGGGAAACGATAGGGCTAGCGCGAAGGCTCAACTGGAATGTACACCCGAAAATCACTTCGCTTCGTTGTCGTTTTGGAACGGCCGAAAGTATCTGAATGCCAATGCGTGAAGGGATGATAAGTGTGTGGGAAGAGAAGAGCTAATAGAGCCAGAGAGCATTGGGTTTGTTACTGGCGGAGGCATTGCGAGGGAGCAATCCGCGATGATGCCTGACACGCGTATATTAATAGGAAGAGAGGGACGCAGCAGGCGCAAGATGATCAGTCCACCACGCAGAAGACGAGAGGACAACTGTTCAGCAACAGGAACAGGCAAGGCTCCGAGACGAGGTAAAGTCTGACGGGCTGTGCAGACAAGCTCCAAGGGAGCTAAGTGGCGCCAGTGGGAAGGTGGGTGCTATGACCGCCAAGACTACTCAAGCACACCACTTCATCAGTAGTCCACAACTACAACACCGGAGGATCTCACCATCGACCAACTGGTGTGGATGGCCGAACGGACGCAAAACGAGAGTTGTCGCCCGAGGGAGCTCCGCCGCAATTAGGCTTCAAGTATCATCTGGCAAGAACAAGTGCATACTGTCTCACATGCTCGCGACGTCGCTAATGCGCAGGAGTCATAGAACCCCTTCTTGTCGTCGGTACTACTGTGCTAAGAAGGCCGACATGACGGAATCCTAAACTGTCCCAAGCCATCGTTGCGTTGTCGCTTATCTTTATTCTATGGCGCATATGGCTGTCGCTTCTCGTTCGTGGTGGAGCTACAAGCGACCGCTGGTTCGTTGGAGAGGAACTTGGGAATGCGAGGTTCCACTCCCCAACTCAGGAGTAAGCCTTCAATGCGCATTAGCACTATAACGAGTCTGCGGGGCCCCGCAGCGGGCTCAGTGGTGGGCCAGCGCGACCCATCTTCGGTCAGCCAAGCTCAAGACCCTCGCGAGGGGCCAAGCCTCGCGGGGCGGACGACAGGAAGCTTCCTCAAGAAGGGCCTCATCAGGCAGGCTCGCGAGGAGGCGGAGAGATCAATGCAAGGGTACCTCACGAGGATCCCATGACGCAAGCCATGACGATCAAGGCCAGGCGGGCGCCAGGCGGGCGCCGGCCTGCGCAGGGTCCTTGTTTCCCCTTTGGTGCAAAGGGGGCAAGCACAGGCCAAGGTATCAGGCAAAGGTTACCATTCCGGTGCAACGAGACCAAGACCAGCCGGACGGCCGGACGGAGGTCACCGTGGAGCCCAAGACGGCGTCATCACCAGTGCTTTTGGCAGCCGAAGACCACCTTTGGTCAGGATAACTTGTACTAGATGTTCCCCTTCAAAATGGCCAATTGTTGGCGCCCTTCCCGCTCAATTATTCGGGGAGAGGCCCAGGGCCTCTATAAATAGAGCTAGCCACCACAGAGTAGAGACATCTAGAACAACGGACAGAGAGAGAAGATCTGGTAGAACCCTAGCAGAGAGAGAGAGGCGACTGAACTCACCCTAGCAGTTCATCGCACCAGCTCAAGAACACCTCTCGCGAGGCTGTTCTTCCCTTGTACTGTTCATCATCAGTCCCCTGAGGCAATCCACCACACCACACACTGGAGTAGGGTATTACACCACAACGGTGGCCCGAACCAGTATAAACCTCGTGTCCTTGTGTTGTTATTTTTCATCTAGTTTGCACGAGAGGAGATGGACGTAGATCGGTAGGGGAGAGATCTCCGCGCGCACCCCAGTGTTCGAACCTCAAGGGTCTGCCGGAACCCGAAATCCGATAGGAGTGCACTAAGCCTTGAGCTTACAAGGAGTTTTGGCGCTTGCTAAATCTTTATGGACCCAAGCCCATCTTTCCTTTGTTGGAATGTGAGAGGACTAAACAACCCGGGCAAGAGAGACGCGGTCAGAGCTTTTGTAGCTACAGTTAGAGTGAATGTTGATTATCTCCAGGAGACAAAATTGGATGTAATCGATCGTTATAATGTTATGCAATGCTTAGGGGCGTCTTTTGACGGTTTTTCTTATGTGCCGGCAGTGGAGACTAGAGGTGGCATCCTGTTAGCTTGGGACTCGACCATCATGGAGATCGACCACTTTCAATGGGACACTGACTTTATCACGGGTTAAGTGCATACCAGAAAAGGGGTGAATTGGTGGCTATTTGTGGTCTACGGGCCGCAAGGTGACACACTCAATACAACGTTCTTATAGGGGTTGCAAGACAGAAAGGGCGCTTTGCCTGGGACCTTCGATGGTGCTCGGAGATTTTAATATGATATTGTGCGCTTTGGAAAAAATAATACCAACCTCAATAGGAGTATGATGGCTAAATTCTGAGGCTTCATGGATAATGATGAACTGAAAGAAATGTACATGCATTGAAGGAGATTCACCTGGTCGAATGAGAGGGATGCGCCGACCATGACCAAAATTGATTGTGTGCTCATGTCGGTTGATTGGGACTTGGAATACCATGACTGTTTGCTGCATGCTTTGTCATCCGGAGTGTCGGATCATGCTCCCCTACATCTTAGTACATGGGCTTTGGGCTGTCCCAAGAAAAGGTTTAGATTCGAGAAATTTTGGCTGAAGCTACAAGGTTTTGATGATGCGGTGAGGGAGGCTCGGGTATGCAATGATTTGATAGTGGACCATTTTAAACGGCTCGATGATACGTCCATTTTGCATCATGCTTTTATATCGATATTTATTGCATTATGGGCTGTTATTACACATTATGTCACAATACTTATGCCTATTCTCTCTTATTTTACAAGGTTTACATAAAGAGGGAGAATGCCGGCAGCTGGGATTCTGGGCTGGAAAAGGAGCAAATATTAGAGACCTATTCTGCACAGCTCCAAAAGTCCTGAAACTCCACGGAAGACGTTTTCCAAATATATAAAAAATACTGAGAGCAAGAACTTCACCAGGGGGCCACACCCTGCCCACGAGGGTGGGGGCGCGCCCTACCCCCCTGGGCGCCCCCCTACCTCGTGGGCCCCCTGGTGGCCCTCCGGTGGCCATCTTCTGCTATATGGAGTCTTTCGATGGGAAAAAATCATAAGCCATCTTCTTAGACGAAACTCCGCCTCCACGAGGCGGAACCTTGGTGGAACCAATCTAGGGCTCTGGCCAAGCTGTTCTGCCGACGAAACTTCCCTCCCGGAGGGGGAAATCATCGCCATCATCATCACCAACGCTCCTCTCATCGGGAGAGGGAAATCTCCATCAACATCTTCATCAGCACCATCTCATCTCAAAACCCTAGTTCATCTCTTGTATCCAATTCTTGTCTCCAAGTCCGGGATTGGTGCTAGTAGGTTGCTAGTAGTGTTAATTACTCCTTGTAGTTGATGCTAGTTGGTTTAATTGGTGGAAGATCATATGTTCAGATCCTATATGCATATTAATACCCCTCTGATTATGAACATGTTTATGCTTTGTGAGTAGTTACTTTTGTTCCTGAGGACATGGGAGAAGTCTTGCTATTAGTAGTCATGTGAATTTGGTATTCGTTCGATATTTTGATGAGATGTATGTTGTCTCTCCTCTAGTGGTGTTATGTGAACGTCGACTACATGACACTTCACCATTATTTGGGCCTAGAGGAAGGCATTGGGAAGTAATAAGTAGATGATGGGTTGCTAGAGTGACAGAAGCTTAAACCCTAGTTTATGCGTTGCTTCATAAGGGGCTGATTTGGATCCATATGTTTCATGCTATGGTTAGGTTTACCTTAATACTTTTGTTGTAGTTGCGGATGCTTGCAATAGAGGTTAATCATAAGTGGGATGCTTTTCCAAGTAAGGGCAACACTCGAGCACCGGTCCACCCACATACCAAATTATCAAAGTACCGAATGCGAATCATATGAACGCGATGAAAACTAGCTTGACGATATTCCCATGTGTCCTCGGGAGCGCTTTACATCATATAAGAGTTTGTCCAGGCTTATCCTTTTCTACAAAAAGGATTGGGCCACCTTTCTGCACCTTATTTACTTTTGTTACTTGTTGCTCGTTACAAATTATCTTATCACAAAACTATCTGTTACCACTTAATTCAGTACTTGCAGAGAATACCTTGCTGGAAACCGCTTATCATTTCCTTCTGCTCCTCGTTGGGTTTGACATTCTTACTTATCGAAAGGACTATCTTAGATCCCCTATACTTGTGGGTCATCAAGACTCTTTTTTGGTGCCGTTTCCGGGGAGTGAAGCGCCTTTGGTAGGTGGAATTTGGTAAGGAAAAATTTATATAGTGCGCTGAAATTTACCGTCACTTTTTACCATGGAAGGTAATCCTTTGAGGGGCTTGTTCGGGGTATCTTCACCCCGACCAGTAGAGCAAAGAGTTGCTCCTCAACCTACTGAACCTACTGAAAATGAAAATGAAAATGAAAATGAAAAATGCTTGCTTTGAAGTTCAAACTGCTAGCTAATCCTTTTTTAGGAGATGGAACAAAACATCCTGATGAACATTTGATATATGTGGATGAAGTTTGTGGATTATTTAAGCTTGCAGGTGTACCCGGAGATGTTGTTAAGAAGAATATCTTCCCTTTATCTTTGAGGGGAGATGCATCGACATGGTATAGGCTATGTGATGATATGATGTCTTGGAATTACAAACGATTGAAATTGGAATTTCATCAGAAGTTTTATCCTATGCACCTTGTTCATCGTGATCGCAATTATATATATAATTTTTGGCCTCGCGAAGGAGAAAGCATCGCTCAAGCTTGGGGGAGCCTTAAATCAATGTTATATTCATGCCCCAATCATGAGCTCTCAAGAGAAATGATTATTCAAAATTTTTATGCTCGGCTTTCTGGTAACAATCGCACCATGCTTGATACTTCTTGTGCTGGCTCTTTTATGATGAAGACTATTGAATTCAAATGGGATTTATTGGAAAGAATTAAATGCAACTCTGAAGATTGGGACCTCGACAATGGTAAGGAGTCAGGTATGACACCTAGTTTTGATTGTGTTAAATCTTTTATGGATACCGATATTTTTCATAAATTTAGCACTAAATATGGACTTGACTCTGAGATAGTAGCTTCTTTCTGTGAATCTTTTGTTGCTTATGTTGATCTCCCAAAGGAGAAGTGGTTTAAATATCATCCTCCCATAGAAGTAAAAGTAGCTGCACCTATTAAAGTTGAAGAAAAGACTATCACTTATAATGATCCTATTGTTCCTACTTCTTATGTTGGGAAACCACCTTTCCCTGTTAGGATAAAGGATCATGCTAAAGCTTCAACTGTGGTTCATAAAAGCAATATTAAAACATATACACCTCCTGAGCAAGTTAAAGTTGAACCTAATATTGCCATTGTTAAAGATCTCTTGTCTGATAATATAGATGGGCATGTTATTTATTTCTGTAATGAAACTGCTAGAATTGCTAAACCCCGTGATAAACCTAGACCTGTGGTAGGCATGCCTATTATTTCTGTTAAAATAGGAGATCATTGTTATCATGGCTTATGTGATATGGTGCTAGTGCTAGTGCAATACCTTATTCCTTATACAAAGAAGTTATGCATGATATTACACCTGCTGAGATGGAAGATATTGATGTCACAATTAAACTTGCCAATAGAGATACTATTTCACCAATGGGAATTGTTAGAGATGTTGAAGTCTTGTGTGGGAAAACTAAATATCTTGCTGATTTTCTTGTTCTTGGTTCCCCACAAGATAGCTTTTGTCCCATTATATTTGGTAGACCCTTCTTGAACACTGTTAATGCTACCATAGATTGCAAAAGAGATGTTGTTACTATCGGTTTAGATGATGTGACTCATGAATTTAATTTTTCTAAATTTAGTAGACAACACCGTGAAGAAGAATTACTTAGTAAGGATGAAATTATTGGTCTTGCTTCTATTGTCGTACCTCCTAGTGATCCTTTAGAACAATATTGGCTAGACCATGAAAAGGATATATTTATGAATGAAAGAAGGGAATTAGATGAAGTATTCTTTAAACAGGAACCTATTCTGAAAAACAATTTACCTGTTGAAATCCTAGGGGATCCTCCTCCACCCATGGGTGATCCCGTGTTTGAGCTTAAACTGTTACCTGATACTCTTAAATATTCTTATCTTGATGAGAAAAAGATATATCATGTTATTATTAGTGCTAACCTTTCAGAGCATGAAGAAGAGAGATTATTGAAAACTCTGAAGAAGCACCGTGCTGCTATTGGGTATACTCTTGATGATCTTAAGGGCATTAGTCCCACTCTATGTCAACATAAAATTAATTTGGAAGAAGATGCTAAACCAGTTCGTGATCATCAATGCCGGCTGAATCCTAAAATGAAAGAAGTGGTAAGAAAGGAGATACTAAAGCTCCTTGAGGCAGGTATAATTTATCCCGTTGCTGATAGTCAGTGGGTAAGCCTTGTCCATTGTGTCCCTAAGAAGGGAGATATTACTGTTGTTCCTAATGATAAAGATGAATTGATTCCTCAAAGAATTATTACAGGTTATAGGATGGTAATTGATTTCTGCAAATTAAATAAGGCTACTAAAAAAGATCATTACCCCTTACCTTTTATCGATCAAATGCTAGAAAAATTATCTAAACATACACATTTTTGCTTTCTAGATGGTTATTCTGGTTTCTCTCAAATACCTGTGTCAGCCAAAGATCAATCAAAGACTACTTTTACATGCCCTTTTGGTACTTTTGCTTATAGACGTATGCCTTTTGGTTTATGTAATGCACCTGCTACCTTTCAAAGATGCATGATGGCTATATTCTCTAACTTTTGTGAAAAGATTTGTGAGGTTTTCATGGACGACTTTTCCATCTATGGATCTTCTTTTGATGATTTCTTGAGCAACCTTGATCGAGTTTGGCAGAGATGTGAAGAAACTAATCTTGTCTTGAATTGGGAAAAGTGCCACTTTATGGTTAATGAAGGTATTGTCTTGGGGCATAAAGTTTCTGAAAGAGGTATTCAAGTTGATAAAGCCAAGGTTGATGCTATTGAAAAGATGCCATGTCCCAAGGACATCAAAGGTATAAGAAGTTTCCTTGGTCATGCCGGTTTTTATAGGAGGTTCATTAAGGACTTCTCAAGAATTTCTTTGCCTCTGACTAATTTATTACAAAAAGATATACCATTTGTCTTTGATGATGATTGTGTAGAAGCATTTGAAACACTTAAGAAAGCATTGATTTCTGCACCTATTATTCAGCCACCTGATTGGAATTTACCCTTTGAAATTATATGGGATGCTAGTGATTATGCTGTAGGTGCTATTCTAGGACAAAGAGTTGATAAGAAACTAAATGTTATTCAATATGCTAGTAAAAATCTAGATAATGCTCAAAGAAATTATGCTACTACTGAAAAAGAATTCTTAGCAGTTGTATTTGCTTGTGATAAGTTTAGACCTTATATTGTTGATTCTAAAGTAACTATTCACAGTGATCATGCTGCTATTAAATATCATATGGGAAAGAAAGATGCTAAACCTAGACTTATTAGATGGGTTCTCTTACTACAAGAATTTGATTTGCATATTGTTGATAGAAAAGGAGCTGAGAACCCCGTTGCAGACAACTTGTCTAGGTTAGAAAATGTGCTTGATGACCCACTACCTATTGATGATAGCTTCCCTGATGAGCAATTAAATGTCATAAATGCCTCTCATACTGCTCCATGGTATGCTGATTATGCTAATTACATTGTTGCTAAGTTTATACCACCTAGTTTCACATACCAGCAAAAGAAAAAGTTCTTCTATGATTTGAGGCATTACTTTTGGGATGACCCACATCTTTATAAAGAAGGAGTAGATGGTGTTATTAGACGTTGTGTACCTGAGCATGAACAGGAACAGATCCTACGCGAGTGTCACTCCGAAGCTTATGGAGGACACCATGCTGGAGATAGAACTGCACATAAGGTACTGCAATCTGGTTTTTATTGGCCTACTCTCTTCAAGGATGCCCGTAAGTTTGTCTTATCTTGTGATGAATGACAAAGAATTGGTAATATTAGTAGACGTCAAGAAATGCCTATGAATTATTCACTTGTTATTGAACCATTTGATGTTTGGGGCTTTGACTATATGGGACCTTTTCCTTCCTCTAATGGTTATACACATATTTTAGTTGCTGTGGATTACGTTCTAAGTGGGTAGAAGCTATTCCAACTAGTAGTGCTGATCATAACACTTCTATTAAAATGCTTAAAGAAGTTATTTTTACAAGATTTGGAGTCCCTAGATATTTAATGACTGATGGTGGTTCACATTTTATTCATGGCGCTTTTCGTAAAATGCTTGCTAAATATGATGTTAATCATAGAATTGCATCTCCTTATCACCCTCAGTCTAGTGGTCAAGTAGAATTGAGTAATATAGAACTCAAATTGATTTTGCAAAAGACTGTTAATAGGTCTAGAAAGAATTGGTCCAAGAAACTTGATGATGCATTATGGGCCTATAGAACTGCATATAAAAATCCTATGGGTATGTCTCCGTATAAACTGGTCTATGGAAAAGCATGTCACTTACCTCTCGAACTAGAACACAAGGCTTATTGGGCTATTAAAGAACTTAATTATGATTTTAAACTTGCCGGTGAGAAGAGGTTATTTGATATTAGCTCACTTGATGAATGGAGAACCCAAGCCTACGAAAATGCCAAATTGTTTAAAGAAAAAGTTAAAAGATGGCATGACAAAAGGATACAAAAGCGTGAGTTTAATGTAGGTGATTATGTATTGCTATACAACTCTCGTTTAAGATTTTTTGCAGGAAAACTTCTCTCTAAATGGGAAGGTCCTTACGTTATCGAGGAGGTCTACCATTCCGGTGCCATAAAAATCAACAACTTCGAAGGCACAAATCCGAAGGTGGTGAACGGTCAAAGAATCAAACATTATATCTCAGGTAATCCCATAAATGTTGAAACCAATGTTATTGAAACCGTAACCCCGGAGTAATACATAAGGGACACTTTTCGGAACATTTCAGACTCCGAAAAGGAATAGGTATGTGGTACGGTAAGTAAACCGACTCCAAAACAGTTTTTAAGGCAATATTTCTCCGTTTTGGAATATTTAGAAAAATAGAAAAATAAGCAGCAGTCCGGGAAGGACACGAGGCCTCCACGAGGGTGGAGGGCGCGCCCTACCCTACTGGGCGCGCCCCTACCTTGTGGGCACCTCGTGTGCTCTCCGGACTCTGTTTTCGTACACGACACGTATTTTGATCGGTAAAAATTCATTATATAATCTACCGGGGGCTTTGACTCCCGTATCACGCAAAAATCTCCTGTCTTTGTTTCGAGCTGTTTTTCTGACAGATCTAGATTATCATGACGTCTCCATGTGCCCACAAGGACAAGTTCTTCGAGAAGGTCATCAACCCTTACCTCGCGGAGGTGCAGCGACACCCTCAAACCATTGAGATGCGTGATGGGTTGCTGCACATCCGTGATGCTGAGGGACCGAAGGGGACCGGAAGCGTGGAGGCGAGGCTCGAAGCAATGGAGCAACAAGTTTTCAAGTGTCAGGGGATGGTGGAGCGTGGACTCAACTCCAACCACATGATGATCGCAGAGTTCACCAACAAACACAAGCCGGATGCCGACAACATCGGGGAGACCATCTTCAAGCTTCATGAGAAAATCGAGCACCTTCAAGCTCAAATCTATGACCTGCAAAACCAAAACTGTGAGTATGAATATAGATTCAAAAGGATGAGTTTGGCTGTAGATTTGAGGATCCCAGAGACTCGGTCATCCTTCTGTGATGGTGAGCCTATGCCTTGGAAGAAGGACGAAAAGCCTACGCCATCAACAAAATCACCACCGTCTCCACCAACAAAGAAGAATTGAGTATCTGGTATGGGCACTCCACTTGGCAACTGCCAAGCTTGGGAGAGTGCCCCGGTATCGTATTGCCATCACTTTTATCTTTACCGTTTTCCTTAGTTCGATCCTTTTGTTAATATCTTGATCTAGTAGAATAAAAGTTCTTAGTATGATTTAGTTGTGAGTTTTGCTTTATTATTCTTCTATGTAATCAAGTCCGTGAGCTATATAATAAAGATTAGTGTTGAGTCAAGGGCTTGATTATTTTTCCATGATCCTAAAGGAATAAAAGAAAAGAGAAAGAAATAAAAAGAAACAAAGAGATCATATGAGTCTTATGGAGAGTAATGAGCTCACATAGAAAGAGTATGATGAATAAAAGTTGTTGAGAGTTGACAAACATAGTTTTGGTCATCGCTGCAATTAATAGGAAGTAATAAAGAAAGAGAGGTCTTCACATATAAATATACTATCTTGGACATCTTTTATGATTGTGAGCACTCATTAAAATATGACATGTTAAAGAGTTGACATTGGCCAAGGAAGACAACGTAATGGGTTATGTTTTCTTACATCTGAGATAAATTATATCGTCTTGAATCTTCCAACATGATGAGCTTGCCTTTCCCCCTCATGCTAGCCAAATTCATTGCACCAAGTAGAGATACTACTTGTGCTTCCAAATACCCTTAAACCAGTCTTGCCATAAGAGTCCACCATATCTACCTATGGATTGAGTGAGATCCATCAAGTAAGTTGTCATTGGTGCAAGCAATAAAAATTGCTCTCCAAATATGTATGATTGATTGGTGTGGAGGAAATAAGCTTTATACGAGCGTGTGATATGGAAGTAATAAAAGTGACAGACTGCATAATAAAGGTCCATATCACAAGTGGCAATATAAAGTGACGTTCTTTCGCATTAAGATTTTGTGCATCCAACCATAAAAGTGCATGACAACCTCTGCTTCCCTCTGTGAAGGGCCTATCTTTTACTTTTATCTCCTACATTGCATAAGAGTCAGGGTGATCTTCACCCTTCCTTTTTACATTTTATCCTTTGGCAAGCACAGTATGTTGGAAAGATCCTGGTATATATGGCTAATTGGATGTGAGTTTCCATGAACTATTATTGTTGACATTACCCTTGAGGTAAAACATTGGGAGGCAAAACTATAAGCCCCTATCTTTCTCTGTGTCCGATTAAAACTCCATACCCATAAGTATTGTGTGAGTGTCAGCAATTGTGAAAGATTATATGATAGTTGAGTATGTGGACTTGCTGAAAAGCTCTTATACATTGACTCTTTCCTATGTTATGATAAATTGCAATTGCTTCAATGACTGAGATTGTAGTTTGTTAGTTTTCAATGAAGTTTACGATTCATACTTGATATTGTGATTGAATTATTACTCTAGCATTAGATACTATATGACAAAGAATTATATGAGTTGTTGTTCTAAGAATGATCATGATGCCCTCATGTCCATATTTTATTTTTATCGACACCTCTATCTCTAAACATGTGGACATATTTTTCGACTTCGGCTTTTCGCTTGAAGACAAGCGAGGTCTAAGCTTGGGGGAGTTGATACGTCCATTTTGCATCATGCTTTTATATCAATATTTATTGCATTATGGGTTGTTATTACACATTATGTCACAATACTTATGCCTATTCTCTCTTATTTTACAAGGTTTACATAAAGAGGGAGAATGCCGGCAGCTGGGATTCTGGGCTGGAAAAGGAGCAAATATTAGAGACCTATTCTGCACAGCTCCAAAAGTCCAGAAACTTCACGGAAGATGTTTTCCAAATATATAAAAAATACTGAGAGCAAGAACTTCACCAGGGGGGCCACACCCTGCCCACGAGGGTGGGGGTCGCGCCCTACCCCCTGGGCGCGCCCCCTACCTCGTGGGCCCCCTGGTGGCCCTCTGGTGGCCATCTTCTACTATATGGAGTCTTTCGATGGGAAAAAAAATCATAAGCCATCTTCTCGGACGAAACTCCGCCGCCGCAAGGTGGAACCTTGGCGGAACCAATCTAGGGCTCTGGCGGAGCTGTTCTGCCGGGGAAACTTCCCTCCCAGAGGGGGAAATCATCGCCATCATCATCATCAACGCTCCTCTCATCGGGAGAGGGCAATCTCCATCAACATCTTCATCAGCACCATCTCATCTCAAAACCCTAGTTCATCTCTTGTATCCAATTCTTGTCTCCAAGTCCGGGATTGGTGCTAGTAGGTTGCTAGTAGTGTTAATTACTCCTTGTAGTTGATGCTAGTTGGTTTAATTGGTGGAAGATCATATGTTCAGATCCTATATGCATATTAATACCCCTCTGATTATGAACATGTTTATGCTTTGTGAGTAGTTACTTTTGTTCCTGAGGACATGGGAGAAGTCTTGCTATTAGTAGTCATGTGAATTTGGTATTCGTTCGATATTTTGATGAGATGTATGTTGTCTCTCCTCTAGTGGTGTTATGTGAACGTCGACTACATGACACTTCACCATTATTTGGGCCTAGAGGAAGGCATTGGGAAGTAATAAGTAGATGATGGGTTGCTAGAGTGACAGAAGCTTAAACCCTAGTTTATGCGTTGCTTCGTAAGGGGCTGATTTGGATCCATATGTTTCATGCTATGTAAGGTTTACCTTAATACTTTTGTTGTAGTTGCAGATGCTTGCAATAGAGGTTAATCATAAGTGGGATGCTTGTCCAAGTAAGGACAGTACCCAAGCACCGGTCCACCCACATATCAGATTATCAAAGTACCGAACGCGAATCATATGAGCGTGATGAAAACTAGCTTGACGATATTCCCATGTGTCCTCGGGAGCACTTTTCTCTATATAAGAGTTTGTCCAGGCTTGTCCTTTGCTACAAAAAGGATTGGGCCACCTTTCTGCACTTTATTTACTTTTGTTACTTGTTGCTCGTTACAAATTATCCTATCACAAAACTATCTGTTACCACTTATTTCAGTACTTGCAGAGAATACCTTGCTGAAACCGCTTATCATTTCCTTCTGCTCCTCGTTGGGTTCGACACTCTTACTTATCGAAAGGACTACGATAGATCCCCTATACTTGTGGGTCATCATGCTACCTCTTAGCATGCGTTGGTTTTCCCCGAAGAGGAAGGGATGATGCAGCAAAGTAGTGTAAGTATTTCCCTTAGTTTTTGAGAACCAAAGGTATCAATCCAGTAGGAGGCTACGCGCGAGTCCCTCGTACCTGCACAAAACAAATAAATCCTCGGCAACCAACGCAAATAGGGGTTGTCAATCCCTATAAGGCCACTTACGAGAGTGAGATCTGATAGATATGATAAGATAAGATTTTTGGTATTTTTATGATAAAAGATGCAAAGTAAAATAGGCAAAGTAAATAGCAAAGGAAATAACTAAGTAGTAGGAGATCAATATGATAAAGATAGACCCCGGGGGCCCCATAGTTTCACTAGTGGCTTCTCGAGAGCATAAGTATTCTATGGTGGGTGAACAAATTACTGTTGAGCAATTGACAGAATTGAGCATAGTTATGAGAATATCTAGGTATGATCATGTATATAGGCATCACGTCCGAGACAAGTAGACCGACTCCTGCCTGCATCTACTACTATTACTCCACTCATCGACCGCTATCCAGCATGCATCTAGAGTATTAAGTTAAAAACAGAGTAACGCCTTAAGCAAGATGACATGATGTAGAGGGATAGACTCATGCAATATGAAGAAAACCCCATCTTGTTATCCTCGATGGCAACAATACAATACGTGCCTTGCTGCCCCTACTGTCACTGGGAAAGGACACCGCAAGATTGAACCCAAAGCTAAGCACTTCTCCCATTGCAAGAAAGATCAATCTAGTAGGCCAAACCAAACTGATAATTCGAAGAGACTTGCAAAGATAACCAATCATACATAAAAGAATTCAGAGAAGATTCAAATATTATTCATAGATAGACTTGATCATAAACCCACAATTCATCGGTCTCAACAAACACACCGCAAAAGAAGATTACATCGAATAGTTCTCCACAAGAGAGGGGAGACATTGTATTGAGATCCAAAAAGAGAGAAGAAGCCATCTAGCTACTAACTATGGACCCGTAGGTCTGAGGTAAACTACTCACACTTCATCGGAGGGGCTATGGTGTTGATGTAGAAGCCCTCCGTGATCGATGCCCCCTCCGGCGGAGCTCCGGAACAGGCCCCAAGATGGGATCTCGTGGATACAGAAATTTGCGGCGGTGGAATTAGGTTTTGGCTCTGTACTGATCTTTTGGGGTACGTAGGTTGGGGGAGTTGATACGTCCATTTTGCAATCATGCTTTTATATCGATATTTATTGCATTATGGACTTGTTATTTCACTTTATGTCACAATACTTATGGCTATTCTCTCTTATTTTACAAGGTTTACATAAGGAGGGAGAATGCCGGCAGCTGGAATTCTGGGCTGGAAAAGGAGCAAATATTAGAGACCTATTCTGCGCAACTCCAAAAGTCCTGAAACTCCACGGAACATCTTAAAATAAATAAAGAAAAATCCTCGCCAAAGATGAAGGCCAGGGGCCCACACCCTGCTCACGAGGGTGGGGGCGCCCCCCCTAGGGCGCGCCCCCTACCTCGTGGGCCCCCTGGTGGCTCTCCGACGTCCATCTTCTCCTATATGAAGTCTTTCGATGAGAAAAAATGAGAAGGAACTTTTCGGGACGAGACTCCGCCGCCACGAGGCGGAACCTTGGCGGAACCAATCTAGAGCTCCGGCAGAGCTGTTCTGCCGGGGATACTTCCCTCCGGGAGGGGGAAATCATCACCATCGTCATCACCAACGCTCCTCTCATCGGGAGAGGGCAATCTCCATCAACATCTTCACCAGCACCATCTCATCTCCAAACCCTAGTTCATCTCTTGTATCCAATTCTTGTCTCAAAGTCCGGGATTGGTGCTAGTAGGTTGCTAGTAGTGTTGATTACTCCTTGTAGTTGATGCTAGTTGGTTTATTTGGTGGAAGATCATATGTTCAGATCCTATATGCATATTATTACCCCTCTGATTTATGAACATGAATATGCTTTGTGAGTAATTACGTTTGTTCCTAAGGACAAGGGAGAAGTCTTGCTATTAGTAGTCATGTGAATTTGGTATTCGTTTGATATTTTGATAAGATGTATGTTGTCTAGCCTCTAGTGGTGTTATGTGAACGTCGACTACATAACACTTCACCATTATTTGGGCCTAGAGGAAGGCATTGGGAAGTAATAAGTAGATGATGGGTTGCTAGAGTGACAGAAGCTTAAACCCTAGTTTATGCGTTGCTTCGTAAGGGGCTGATTTGGATCCATATGTTTCATGCTATGGTTAGGTTTACCTTATACTTTTGTTGTAGTTGCGGATGCTTGCAATAGAGGTTAATCATAAGTGGGATGCTTGTTCAAGTAAGAACAGCACCCAAGCACCGGTCCACCCACATATCAAATTATCAAAGTATCGAACGAATCATATGAACGTGATGAAAACTAGCTTGACGATATTCCCATGTGTCCTCGGGAGCGCTTTTCCTATTATAAGAGTTTGTTCCGGCTTGTCCTTTGCTACAAAAAGGATTGGGCCACCTTGCTGCACTTTATTTACTTTTGTTACTTGTTGCTCGTTACAATTTATCTTATCACAAAACTATCTGTTACCACTTATTTCAGTACTTGCAGAGAATACCTTGCTGAAAACCGCTTATCATTTCCTTCTGCTCCTCGTTGGGTTCGACACTCTTACTTATCGAAAGGACTACGATAGATCCCCTATACTTGTGGGTCATCAAGACTCTTTTCTGGCGCCGTTGCCGGGGAGTGTAGCGCCTTTGGTAGGTGGAATTTGGTAAGGAAAAATTTATATAGTGTGCTGAAATTTACTGTCACTTGCTACTATGGAAAGTAATTCTCTGAGGGGCTTGTTCGGGGTATCTTCACCCCATCCAGTAGAGCAAAGAGTTGCTCCTCAACCTACTGAACCTATTAAATGAAACTCCTTTTGAATTTCCTTCGGGTATGATGGAAAAACTGCCTAGCTAACCCTTTTATACAGGAGATGGAACAAAGCATCCTGATGAGCACTTAATATATGTGGATGAAGTTTGTGATTAATTTAAGCTTGTAGGTATACCCGATGATGTTGCTAAGAAGAAGGTCTTCTTTATCTTTGAAGGGAGACACATTGATATGGTATAGGCTATGTGATGATATGAAATCATGGAACTATACAAGATTGAAATTGGAATTTCATCAAAAGTATTACCCTATGCATCTTGTTCATCGTGATCTCAATTATATATATAATTTCTGGCCTCGCGAAGGAGAAAGCATCGCTCTAGCTTGGGGGAGGATTAAATGAATGTTATATTCATGCCCCAATCATGAGCTCTCGAGAGAAATAATTATGCAAAGTTTTTATGCTCGGCTTTCTGAAAACAATCGCACCATGCTCGATACTTCTTGTGCTGGCTCTTTTATGATGAAGACTATTGAATTCAGATGGAATTTATTGGATAGAATTAAACGCAACTCTGAAGATTGGGACCTCGACGAAGGTAAGGAGTCAGGTATGACACCTAAGTTTGATTGTGTTAAATCTTTTATGGACACCGATATTTTCCGTAAGTTTAGCACTAAATATGGACTTGACTCTGAGATAGTAGCTTCTTTCTGTGAATCTTTTGCTACTTATGTTGATCTCCCTAAGGAGAAGTGGTTTAAATATCATCCTCCCATAGAAGTAAAAGTAGCTGCACCTATTAAAGTTGAAGAAAAGACTGTCACTTATAATGATCCTATTGTTCCTACTTCTTATGTTGAGAAACCACCTTTCCCTGTTAGAATAAAGGATCATGCTAAAGCTTCAACTGTTGTTCGTAAAAGCAATATTAGAACTTATACACCTCCTGAGCAAGTTAAAGTAGAACCTAATATTGCTATTGTTAAAGATCTCTTGTCTGATAATATTGATGGGCATGTTATTCAGTTCGAAGGTGAAACTGCTAGAATTGCTAAACCTTGTGATAAAGATAAACATAGACCTGTGGTAGGCGTGCCTGTTATTTCTGTTAAAATAGGAGATCATTGTTATCATGGCTTATGTGATATGGGTGCTAGTGCTAGTGTTATACCTTATGACTTGTATAAAGAAATCAAGCATGAAATTGCACCTGCTGAGTTAGAAGATATTGATGTCACAATTAAACTTGCCAATAGAGATACTATTTCAGCGATGGGAATTGTTAGAGATGTTGAAGTCTTGTGTGGGAAAACTAAATATCCTGCTGATTTTCTTGTTCTTACTTCTCCGCAAGATAGCTTTTGTCCCATTATATTTGGTAGACCCTTCTTGAACACTGTTAATGCTAGGATAGATTGCAAAAGAATGTTGTTACTATTGGCTTGGATGATATGGTTCATGAGTTTAATTTCTCTAAATTTAGTAAACAACATCGTGAGGAAGAATTACCTAGTAAGGATGAAATTATTGGTCTTGCTTCTATTGCCGTACCTCCTAGTGATCCTTTAGAACATTATTTGCTAGACCATGAAAATGATATGTTCATGAATGAAAGAAGGGAAATAGATGAAGTATTCTTTAAACAGGAACCTATTCTGCATCACAATTTGCCCTGTTGAAATTTTAGGGGATCCTCCTCCACCCAAGGGTGATCCCGTGTTTGAGCTCAAACCTTTGCCTGATAATCTTAAATATGCTTATCTTGATGAAAAGAAGATATATCTTGTTATTATTAGTGCTAACCTTTCAGAGCATGAAGAAGAAAAGATTATTGAAAACTCTGAAGAAGCATCGTGCTGCTATTGGATATACTCTTGATGATCTTAAGGGCATTAGTCCCACTCTATGTCAACATAAAATAAATTTGGAAGCAGATGCCAAACCAGTTCGTGATCCTCAACGACGTCTGAATCCTAAAATGAAAGAAGTGGTAAGAAAAGAAATACTCAAGCTTCTGGAGGCAGGTATAATCTATCCCGTTGCTGATAGTGAGTGGGTAAGTCATGTCCATTGTGTCCCTAAGAAGGGAGGTATTACTGTTGTTCCTAATGATAAAGATGAATTGATTCCACAAAGAATTATCACAGGTTATAGGATGGTAATTGATTTCTGCAAATTAAATAAAGCTACTAAGAAAGATCATTACCCCTTACCTTTTATTGATCAAATGCTAGAAAGATTATGCAAACATACACACTATTGCTTTCTAGATAGTTATTCTGATTTCTCTCAAATACCTGTGTCAGCTAGAGATCAATCAAAGACTACTTTTACATGTCCTTTTGGTACTTTTGCTTATAGACGTATGCCTTTTGATTTATGTAATGCACCTGCTACCTTTCAAAGATGCATGATGGCTATATTCTCTGACTTTTGTGAAAAGATTTGTGAGGTTTTCATGGACAACTTTTCCGTCTATGGTTCCTCTTTTGATGATTGCTTGAGTAATCTTGATCGAGTTTTGCAGAGAGGTGAAGAAACTAATCTTGTCTTGAATTGGGAAAAGTGCCACTTTATGGTTAATGAAGGTATTGTCTTGGGGCACAAAGTTTCTGAAAGAGGTATTGAAGTTGATAAAGCCAAGGTTGATGCTATTGAAAAGATGCCATGTCCCAAGGACATCAAAGGTATAAGAAGTTTCCTTGGTCACGCTGGATTTTATAGGAGGTTCATTAAGGACTTCACAAAAATTTCCCGGACTCTGACTAATTTATTACAAAAAGATATACCATTTGTCTTTGCTGATGATTGTGTAGAAGCATTTGAAGTACTTAAGAAAGCATTAGTCTCTGCACCTGTTGTTCAGCCCCTGATTGGAATTTACCCTTTGAAATTATGTGTGATGCTAGTGATTATGCTGTAGGTGCTGTTCTAGGGCAAATAGTTGATAAGAAATTAAATATTATTCATTATGCTAGTAAGACCCTAGACAATGCTCAAAAAAATTATGCTGCTACTGAAAAAGAGCTTTTAGCAGTTGTATTTGCTTGTGATAAGTTCAGATCTTATATTGTTGATTCTAAAGTAACTATTCACACCGACCATGCTGCTATTAAATACCTTATGGAAAAGAAAGATGCTAAACCTAGACTTATTAGATGGGTTCTCTTGCTACAAGAATTTGATTTGCATATTGTTGATAGAAAGGGAGCTGAGAACCCCGTTGCAGACAACTTGTCTAGGTTAGAAAATATTCTTGATGACCCACTACCTATTAATGATAGCTTTCCTGATGAACAATTAAATGTTATAAGTACTTCTCGTAGTACTCCATGGTATGCTAATTATGCTAATTATATTGTTGCTAAATTTATACCACCTAGCTTCACATAACAGCAAAAGAAAAAGGTTTTCTATGATTTAAGACATTACTTTTGGGATGACCCACATCTTTATAAAGAAGGAGTAGATGGTGTTATTAGACGTTGTGTACCTGAGCATGAACAGGAACAAATCCTGCGCAAGTGTCATTCCGAGGCTTATGGAGGATACCACGCTGGAGATAGAACTGCACATAAGGTATTGCAATCTGGTTTTTATTGGCCTACTCTCTTCAAGGATGCCCATAAGTTTGTCTTGTCTTGTGATGAGTGTCAAAGAATTGGTAATATTAGTAGACGTCAAGAAATGCCTATGAATTATTCACTTGTTATTGAACCGTTTGATGTTTGGGGCTTTGATTATATGGGACCTTTTCCTGCCTCTAATGGATACACACATATTCTAGTTGCTGTTGATTACGTTACTAAGTGGGTAGAAGCTATTCCAACTAGTAGTGCTGATCATAACACTTCTATTAAAATGCTTAAAGGAGTTATTTTTCCGAGGTTTGGAGTCCCTAGATATTTAATGACTGATGGTGGTTCACACTTTATTCATGGTGCTTTCCGTAAAATGCTTGCTAAATATGATGTTAATCATATAATTGCATCTCCTTATCATCCTCAGTCTAGTGGTCAAGTAGAGTTGAGAAATAGAGAGCTCAAATTAATTTTGCAAAAGACTGTTAATAGGTCTAGAAAGAATTGGTCCAAGAAACTTGATGATGCATTATGGGCTTATAGAACTGCATATAAAAATCCTATGGGTATGTCTCCGTATAAAATGGTTTATGGAAAAGCATGTCACTTACCTCTCGAACTAGAACATAAGGCATATTGGGCTATTAAAGAGCTCAACTATGATTTTAAACTTGCCGGTGAGAAGAGGTTATTTGATATTAGTTCACTTGATGAATGGAGAACCCAAGCTTATGAAAATGCCAAGTTGTTTAAAAAAAAGTGAAAAGATGGCATGACAAAAGGATACAAAAGCGTGATTTTAATGTAGGTGATTATGTATTGCTATACAACTCTCGTTTAAGAGTTTTTGCAGGAAAACTTCTCTCTAAATGGGAAGGCCCCTATGTTATCGAAGAGGTCTATCATTCCGGTGCCATCAAATCAACAACTTCGAGGACACAAATCCGAAGGTGGTAAACGGTCAAAGAATTAAACATTATATCTTAGGTAATCCCATAAATATTGAAACCAATATTATTGAAACCGTAACCCCGGAGGAATACATAAGGGACACTTTTCCGACCGTTTCAGACTCCGAAAAGGAATAGGTATGTGGTACGGTAAGTAAACCGATTCCAAAACAATTTTTAAGGCAATATTTCTCCGTTCTGGAATATTAAAAAAATAAAAAAATAAGTAGCAGTCCGGGAAGGACACGAGGGCCCCAAGAGGGTGGTGGGCGCGCCCCCCTACCTCGTGTGCCTTCCGGACTCCGTTTTCTTGCACGGTACGTATTTTGCTCGGTAAAAATTCATTATATATTCTCCCGATGGTTTTGACTCCCGTATCACGCAATTATTCTCTGTTCTTGTTTCGAGCTGTTTTTCTAACAGATCTAGATTATCATGACGTCTCCAAGTGCTTCCAAGGACAAGTTCTTCGAGAAGGTCATCAACCCTTACCTCGCGGAGGTGCTGCGACACCCTCAAACCATTGAGATGCGTGATGGGTTGTTGCACATCCGCGATGTTGAGGGACCAAAGGGAACCGAAAGCGTGGAGACGAGGCTCGAAGCAATGGAGCAACAAGTTTTCAAGTGCCAGGGGATGGTGGAGCGTGGAATCAACGCTAGCCACACGATGCTCGTGGAGTTCACTAACAACTACAAGCCGGATGCCAAGAACACCGAGGAGGCCATCTTCAAGCTATATGAGAAGATCGAGCACCTGCAAGCCCAAATCTATGACCTGCAAAACCAAAACTGTGAGTATGAATATAGATTCAAAAGAATGAGTTTGGTTGCAGATTCAAGGATTCCGGAGACTCGATCATCCTTCTATGATGGTGAACCTATGCCTTGGAAGATGGATGACAAGCTTGCATCATCAACAACACCTCCACCTTCTTCACCGACAAAGGAGATATAATCACATGGGTATGGGCACTCCCCTTGGCAACTGCCAAGCTTAGGGGAGGTGCCCCGGTATCGTATCACCATCACAACTCCTATCTTTATCATTTTTCTTAGTTCGATCCTATTAGTAGTATCTTGATCTAGTAGAATAAAGTTTATGGCATGATCTAGTTTTGAGTTTTGCTTTATGATCTCTCTTTGTAATCGAGTCCGTGAGCTATATATAATAAAGATTAGTGTTGAGTCAAGGGCTTGACTATTTTTCCATGATCTTGGGTGAATAAAAGAAAAGAGAAAACGAATAAAAAGAAACAAAGAGTTCATATTGATCTTATTGAGAGTAATGACTTCACATAGATAGAGTATGATGACTAAAAGTTGTTGAGAGTTGGTAGACATAGCTTTGGTCATTGTTGCAATTAATAGGAAGTAATAAGGAAAGAGAGGTTTCACATATAGATATATTATCATTGACATCTTTTATGACTGGGAGCACTCATTAAAATATGACATGCTAAAGAGTTGATGTTGGACAAGGAAGACAACGTAATGAGTTATGTCTTTCTTATATCTGAGATAAAGTATGTTGTCATGGATCCTCTAACTTGTTGAGCTTGCATGTCCCCCTCATGCTAGCCAAAATCTCAGCACCAAGTAGAAATACTACTTGTGCTTCCAAATACCCTTAAACCCGTTTTGTCATGAGAGTCCACCATATCTACCTATGGATTGAGTAAGATCCTTCAAGTAAGTTGTCATCGGTGCAAAGCAATAAAAATTGCTCTAAATATGTATGATTGATTGGTGTGGGAGAAATAAGCTTTATACGATCTTGTGATGTGGAAGTAATAAAAGCGACGGACTACATAATAAAGGTTCATCTCACAAGGGGCAATATAAAGTGATGTTCTTTCGCATTGAGATTTTGTGCATCCAACCATAAAAGCGCATGGCAACCTCTGCTTCCCTCTGCGAAGGGCCTATCCTTTACTATTATCTTCTACCTATTGCAAGAGTCATGGTGATCTTCACCTTTTCTTTTTCATTTTATCCTTTGGCAAGCTCAGCACATTGGAAAGAACTTGATATATATATATATATATAATTGGATGTAGGGGAGCATGAACCATTATTGTTGACATTACCCTTGAGGTAAAAGGTTGTGGGGCAAAACTATAAACCCCTATCTTTCTCTGTGTCCGATTAAAACTCCGTAACCACAAGTATTGCATGAGTGTTAGTAATTATGGAGGACTAAATGATAGTTGAGTATGTGGACTTGATTTTTAGCTCTGATATAGACTCTTTCCGATGTTATGATAAATTGCAGTTGCTTCAATGACTGAGATTATAGTTTGTCGGAGCCCAATAAGGTTTATGATTTATACTTTTGCATTGTGAATAGATCATCACTTGAACATAAGTAATCATATGACAAAATCTATATATGTTGCTGTTATGAGAATAATCATGATGCCTTCATGTCTGTATTTTATTTTTATCGACGCCTCTACCTCTAAACATGAGGACATATTTATTGTTATCGACTTTTTGTTTAAGGACAAGCGAGGTCTAAGCTTGGGGGAGTTGATACGTCCATTTTGCATCATGCTTTTATATCAATATTTATTGCATTATGGACTGTTATTTCACTTTATGTCACAATACTTATGGCTATTCTCTCTTATTTTACAAGGTTTACATAAGGAGGGAGAATGCCGGCAGCTGGAATTCTGGGCTGGAAAAGGAGCAAATATTAGAGACCTATTCTGCGCAACTCCAAAAGTCCTGAAACTCCACGGAACATCTTAAAATAAATAAAGAAAAATCCTCGCCAAAGATGAAGGCCAGGGGGCCCACACCCTGCTCACGAGGGTGGGGGCGCCCCCCTAGGGCGCGCCCCTACCTCGTGGGCCCCCTGGTGGCTCTCCGACGTCCATCTTCTCCTATATGAAGTCTTTCGATGAGAAAAAATAAGAAGGAACTTTTCGGGACGAGACTCCGCCGCCACGAGGCGGAACCTTGGCGGAACCAATCTAGAGCTCCGGCAGAGCTGTTCTGCCGGGGATACTTCCCTCCGGGAGGGGGAAATCATCACCATCGTCATCACCAACGCTCCTCTCATCGGGAGAGGGCAATCTCCATCAACATCTTCACTAGCACCATCTCATCTCCAAACCCTAGTTCATCTCTTGTATCCAATTCTTGTCTCAAAGTCCGGGATTGGTGCTAGTAGGTTGCTAGTAGTGTTGATTACTCCTTGTAGTTGATGCTAGTTGGTTTATTTGGTGGAAGATCATATGTTCAGATCCTATATGCATATTATTACCCCTCTGATTATGAACATGAATATGCTTTGTGAGTAATTACGTTTGTTCCTGAGGACAAGGGAGAAGTCTTGCTATTAGTAGTCATGTGAATTTGGTATTCGTTTGATATTTTGATAAGATGTATGTTGTCTAGCCTCTAGTGGTGTTATGTGAACGTCGACTACATAACACTTCACCATTATTTGGGCCTAGAGGAAGGCATTGGGAAGTAATAAGTAGATGATGGGTTGCTAGAGTGACAGAAGCTTAAACCCTAGTTTATGCGTTGCTTCGTAAGGGGCTGATTTGGATCCACATGTTTCATGCTATGGTTAGGTTTACCTTAATACTTTTGTTGTAGTTGCGGATGCTTGCAATAGAGGTTAATCATAAGTGGGATGCTTGTTCAAGTAAGAAACACCCAAGCACCGGTCCACCCACATATCAAATTATCAAAGTATCGAACGCGAATCATATGAACGTGATGAAAACTAGCTTGACGATATTCCCATGTGTCCTCGGGAGCGCTTTTCCTATTATAAGAGTTTGTTCTGGCTTGTCCTTTGCTACAAAAAGGATTGGGCCACCTTGCTGCACTTTATTTACTTTTGTTACTTGTTGCTCGTTACAATTTATCTTATCACAAAACTATCTGTTACACTTATTTCAGTACTTGCAGAGAATACCTTGCTGAAAACCGCTTATCATTTCCTTCTGCTCCTCGTTGGGTTCGACACTCTTACTTATCGAAAGGACTACGATAGATCCCCTATACTTGTGGGTCACGTAGGTATATATAGGAGGAAGGAGTACGTCGGTGGAGCAACAGGGGGCCCACGAGGGTGGAGGGCGCGCCTGGGGGGAGGCGCGCCCCCTACCTCGTGGCCTCCTCTTTTCTTTCTTGACGTAGGGTCCAAGTCTCGGGTCTTGTTCGTTGAGAAAATCACGTTCCCGAAGGTTTCATTCCGTTTGGACTCCGTTTGATATTCCTTTTCTTCGAAACCCTAAAACAGGCAAAAAACAACAATTCTGGGCTGGGCCTCCGGTTAATAGGTTAGTCCCAAAAATAATATAAAAGTGGATAATAAAGCCCAATAATGTCCAAAACAGTAGATAATATAGCATGGAGCAATCAAAAATTATAGATACGTTGGAGACGTATCAAGCATCCCCAAGCTTAATTCCTGCTCGTCCTCGAGTAGGTAAATGATAAAAACAGAATTTTTGATGCGGAGTGCTACTTGGCATAATTTTAATGTAATTCTTCTTAATTGTGGTATGAATATTCAGATCCGAAATATCCAAGACAAAAGTTTATATTGACATAAAAATAATAATACTTCAAGCATACTGACAAAGCAATTATGTCTTCTCAAAATAACATGGCCAAGAAAGTTCATCCCTACAAAATCATATAGTTTAGTCATGCTCCATTTTCGTCACACAAGAATGCTCTCATCATGCACAACCCCGATGACAAGCCAAGCAATTGTTTCATACTTTAGTAATCTCAAACCTATAAACTTTCACGCAATATATGAGCACGAGCCATGGACATAGCACTATGGGTGGAATAGAATATAATGAGGGGGTTATGTGGAGAAGACAAAAAAAGGAGAAAAGTCTCACATCAACGAGGCTAATCACTGGGTTATGGAGATACCCACTGATTGATGTTAATGCAAGGAGTAGGGATTGCCATGCAACGGATGCACTAGAGCTATAAATGTATGAAAGATCAATAAAAGAAACTATGTGGGTGTGCATCCAACTTGCTTGCTCACGAAGACCTAGGGCACTTGAGGAGGCCCATTGTTGGAATATACAAGCCAAGTTCTATAATAAAAATTCCCACTAGTATATGAAAGTGACAAAACAAGAGACTCTCTATCATGAAGATTACGGTGCTACTTTGAAGCACAAGTGTGGCAAAGGATAGTAACATTGTCCCTTCTCTCCTTTTCTCTCATATTTTTTATCTGGCATTTCTCCTTTTTTATATGGCCTTTCTCTTTTTTTTTATAATTCTTCACTTGGGACAATGCTCTAGAAAATGATGATCATCACACTTCTATTTATTTACAACTCAATGATTACAACTTGATGCTAGAACAAAAGATGACTCTATATGAATGCCTCTGGCGGTGTACCGGGATGTGCAATGAACCAAGAGTGACATGTATGAAATAATTATGAACGGTGGCTTTGCCACAAATAATATGTCAACTACATAATCATGGTAAGCAATATGACAATGATGAATGCGTCATGATAAACGGAATGGTGGAAATTTGTATGGCAATATATCTCGGAATGGCTATGGAAATGCCATAATAGGTAGGTATGGTGGCTGTTTTGAGGAAGATATAAGGAGGTTTATGTGTGAAAGAGCGTATCATATCACGGGGTTTGGATGCACCGGCGAAGTTTGCGCCAACTCTCAATGTGAGAAAGGGCAATGCACGGTACCGAAGAGGCTAGCAAGGATGGAAGGGTGAGAGTGCGTATAATCCATGGACTCAACATTAGTCATAAAGAACTCACATACTTATTGCAAAAATCTACAAGTCATCAAAAACCTCGGTACTACGCGCATGCTCCTAGGGGGATAGATTGGTAGGAAAAGACCATCGCTCGTCCCCGACCGCCACTCATAAGGAAGACAATCAAATAACACCTCATGTTTCAAATTTGTTGCATAACGTTTACCATACGTGCATGCTACGGGACTTGCAAACTTCAACACAAGTATTTCTCAATTTCACAACTACTCAACTAGCACGACTTTGATATTATTACCTCCATATCTCAAAACAATCATCAAGCATCAAACTTCTCTTAGTATTCAAAACACTCATAAGAAAATTTTACTAATCTTGAATACCTAGCATATTAGGATTTTAAGCAAATTACCATGCTTTAAGACTCTCAAAATAATCTAAGTGAAGCATGAGAGATCAATAGTTTCTATAAAACAAATCCACCACCGTGCTCTAAAAGATATAAGTGAAGTACTAGAGCAAAATTATATAACTCAAAAGATATAAGCGAAGCACATAGAGTATTCTAACAAATTCCAAATCATGTATGGCTCTCTCAAAAGGTGTGTACAGCAAGGATGATTGTGGTAAACTAAAAAGCAAAGACTCAAATCATACAAGACGCTCCAAGCAAAACACATATCATGTGGCGAATAAAAATATAGCTCCAAGTAAAGTTACCGATAGAAGTAGACGAAAGAGGGGATGCCTTCCGGGGCATCCCCAAGCTTTGGCTTTTAGGTGTCCTTAGATTATCTTGGGGGTGCCATGGGCATCCCCAAGCTTAGGCTCTTTCACTCCTTGTTCCATAATCCATCAAATCTTTACCCAAAACTTGAAAACTTCACAACACAAAACTTAAAGTAGAAAATCTCATGAGCTCCGTTAGCGAAAGAAAATAAAAGACCACTTCAAGGTACTGTAATGAACTCATTCTTTATTTATATTGGTGTTATACCTACTGTATTCCAACTTCTCTATGGTTTATAAACTATTTTACTAGCCATAGATTCATCAAAATAAGCAAACAACACACGAAAAACAGAATCTGTCAAAAACAGAACAGTCTGTAGTAATCTGTAGCTAGCGCAAGATCTGGAACCCCAAAAATTCTAAAATAAATTTCTGGACGTGAGGAATTTATCTATTAATCATCTCAAAAGAATTAACTAAATATCACTTTCCAAATAAAAATGACAGCAGTTCTCGTGAGCGCTAAAGTTTCTGTTTTTTACAGCAAGTTCAACAAGACTTTCCCCAAGTCTTCCCAACGGTTCTACTTGGCACAAACACTAATTAAACACAAAAAACACAACCAAAACAGAGGCTAGATAAATTATTTATTACTAAACAGGAGCAAAAAGCAAGGAATAAAAATAAAATTGGGTTGCCTCCCAACAAGCGCTATCGTTTAACGCCCCTAGCTAGGCATAACAAGCAAGAATAGATCTAGGTATTGCCATCTTTGGTAGGCAATTCTTCAATGAGGCATCTACCATCTTTAGGAATTTCTTTCTTTTTATTAATTATCAAACTTTTAGGCACAAGATCGAAAAATTCATTTGTAACAAATGGTTCCTTAATGATAGCAAAAAGATTGGGATGAATACTTATAGATTTGAGATCCGCATTTTCCTTACTAGAGGATTCACCCTTATTTTTAGGAACATACATAAGCTTGGCAATTTTAGTGGGAGGACTTGGAGTATTCTTTACGGAAGAAAAAGCGGTTCCCAAGTTGGTAATAATATCCTCAAGTTTATCGATCCTAGTGGAATCGTGATTTATTTTCTCATTAACTATGGGTTCCTTTTCTTTAATATTTTTCAAAGTAACTCCTACTTTAGATCCATATTGAGAGATTCGGCTGTGGATCTTTTTATCCAAATTTTCAATTAACTCTACGGTAGCAACCTTATTTTCAAGCCTTTGCATTACATGCTCCAAAGTTAATATAGTTCCATTAACCAAGAGAGGGGGTGAGCCAAATAAATCTAACATAGCATTATAAGAATCAAAAGTATGGCTACCCAAAAAGTTCCCTCCGGTAATAGTATCAAGAACATAACGGTGCCAAGGAGTAATGCCTACATAAAAATTGCAAGAAAGAATGGAAGTAGATTGCTTCCTAGTAGATCTATTTTGAGCATTGCAAATTCTATACCAAGCATCTTTTAGATTTTCTCCCTCCCTTTGCTTAAAATTTAGAATTTCATTCTCGGGAGACAACGGAGAAGATAAGGGACTAGCCATAACGACAAGCAAAGCAAACTAACACACAAGCAAACAGAAAGCACGGGCAAAAAGAGGCAAATAGAGAAAGAGAGGGAGGATAGAGAGAGAGAGGGCGAATAAAACGGCAAGGGTGAAGTGGGGGAGAGGAAAACGAGAGGCAAATGGCAAATAATGTAATGCGGGAGATAAGGGTATGTGATGGGTACTTGGTATGTTGACTTTTGCGTAGACCTCTCCGGCAACGGCGCCAGAAATCCTTCTTGCTACCTCTTGAGCACTGCGTTGGTTTTCCCCGAAGAGGAAGGGATGATGCAGCAAAGTAGCGTAAGTATTTCCCTCAGTTTTTGAGAACCAAGGTATCAATCCAGTAGGAGGCTACACGTGAGTCCCTCGTACCTGCACAAAACAAATAAATCCTCGCAACCAACGCAAATAGGGGTTGTCAATCCCTATAGGCCACTTACGAGAGTGAGATCTGATAGATATGATAAGATAATATTTTTGGTATTTTTGTGATAAAGATGCAAAGTAAAATAAAGGCAAAGTAAATAGCAAAGGAAATAACTAAGTAGTAGGAGATTAATATGATGAAGATAGACCCGGGGGCCATAGGTTTCACTAGTGGCTTCTCTCGAGAGCATAAGTATTCTACGGTGGGTGAACAAATTACTGTTGAGCAATTGACAGAATTGAGCATAGTTATGAGAATATCTAGGTATGATCATGTATATAGGCATCACGTCCGAGACAAGTAGACCGACTCCTGCCTGCATCTACTACTATTACTCCACTCATCGACCGCTATCCAGCATGCATCTAGAGTATTAAGTTAAAAACAGAGTAACGCCTTAAGCAAGATGACATGATGTAGAGGGATAGACTCATGCAATATGAAGAAAAACCCCATCTTGGTTATC
>NC_053028.1:383761140-383781578 GCF_003073215.2 Triticum urartu
TAGAATGAAATATGACCCTTCTTTTGCTACTTCACCTATCTGTATTTCTGATAAGGATTATGATTTCTCTGTCGATCCTGAGATAATTACTTTGGTTGAATCTGATCCGTTTTATGGCTATGAATCTGAAACTGTTGTGGCACATCTTACTAAATTGAATGATATAGCCACCCTATTCACTAATGAGGAAAAAATTCGTTACTACTATATCCTTATGTTATTTCTGTTCTCATTAATGGGTGGTGCTAAAATATGGTTTAATTCTCTTGATCCTGGTTGTGTGCGTAGTCCCCAGGATATGATTTATTATTTCTCTGCTAAATATTTCCCCACTCATAAGAAACAAGCTGCCTTAAGGGAAATATATAATTTTGTGCAAATTTAAGAAGAGAGTCTCCCACAAGCTTGGGGGAGGCTTCTCCGGTTACTTAATGCTTTGCCTGATCATCCTGTCAAGAGAAATGAAATACTTGATGTCTTTTATAATGGAATAACGATGCTTCTAGAGACCACCTACATAGTTGTGATGGTTGTGTTTTCAGGGAAAGAACTGTTGATCAAGCTGAATTGCTATTGAATAATATGTTGAGTAATGATAATGATTGGACACTTCCTGAACCAACTCCTAAGCCAACTCCGAAGAAAAGGGGTATTCTATTTCTCAGTCCTGAAGATATGCAAGAGGCAAAGAAATCTATGAAAGAAAAAGGTATTAAAGCTGAAGATGTTAAGAATTTACCACCTATTGAAGAAATACATGGTCTTGATAACCCAACACAGGTAGTAAAGGTAAATTCTCTCTATAGATTTAATAAGGTTGAAATCCCATCTACTAAGTTTGCTAGCCAATGCTTGAATGAGTTTGATAATTTTATTGTTAAACAAGAAAACTTCAATGCTCATGTTAGTAGACAATTGAAACATAATGCTTATATGATTGAACACTTGAGTGATTATATGTCTAGAGTTAAAGGTGAACTTAAATTTATTAGTAAACATGCTTCTATGGTTACCACTCAAGTAGAACAAGTGCTTAAAGCTCAGAATGATTTGCTTAATGAATTAAATAATAAGAAAAATGATAATGTTGTTAGAGTTGTGACTAGAGGGGGTAGAATGACTCAGGAGCCTTTGTATCCCGAGGGCGACCCTAAGAGAATTGAGCAAGATTCTCAGAGAACTAATGTTGATACACCCAGTCCTTCTAATAAGAAGAAAAAGAAAAATGATAGGACTTTGCATGCTTCTAGTGAACCTGTTGTTGACACATCTGAGAATCCCAATGATATTTCTATTTCTGATGCTGAAACACAATCTGGTAATCAACATGAACCTAGTGATAATGTTAATGATGATGCTCATGTTGATGCTCAACCTAGCAATAACTATGATGTAGAGATTGAACCTGCTGTTGATCTTGATAACCCACAATCAAAGAATCAACGTTATGATAAGTGAGACTTCGTTGCCAGGAAGCACAGTAAAGATAGAGAACCATGGGTTCAGAAACCCATGCCTTTTCCTCCTAAACCATCCAAGAAAAAGGATGATGAGGATTTTGAGCGCTTTGCTGAAATGATTAGACCTATTTTTTGCGTATGCGTTTGACTGATATGCTTAAAATGAATCCTAATGCTAAGTATATGAAATATATTGTTACAAATAAAAGAAAGATACCGGAAGCTGAAATTTCCACCATGCTTGCTAATTATACTTTTAAGGATGGAATACCAAATAAACTAGAAGATCCAGGAGTACCAACTATACCATGCTCCATTAAAAGAAACTATGTTAAAACTGCTTTATGTGATCTTGGAGCTGGTGTTAGTGTTATGCCTCTCTCTTTATATCGTAGACTTGATTTGAATAAGTCGACACCTACTAAAATATCTTTGCAAATGGCAGATAAATCAACTGCTATACCTGTCGGTATTTGTGAGGATGTGCCTGTTGTGGTTGCTAACGTTACTATTTTAACGGACTTTGTTATTCTTGATATTCCCGAGGACGATAGTATGTCTATTATTCTTGGTAGACCCTTTTTGAATACTGCAGGGGCTGTTATTGGTTGCAACGAAGGCAATGTCACTTTTCATGTTAATGGTAATGAGCATACGGTACACTTTCCAAGGAAACAACCTCAAGTCCACAATATCAATTCTATTGGAAAAATTCCAACGATTATTATTGGAGGTTTTGAATTTCCTCTTCCTACCGTCAAGAAGAAACATGATGTTCTTATTGTTGGGGACATGCATATCCCCGTTGAGGTAACTTAGTGTTATTCGAAAATTCTCCGGTTTCATGTTATTCGGAAAGAGTTTGTTAACAAGACTTGATCAACCTTGTTAGTGGATTCCTTTTGATGAGCATGAGATGGATGAAGTTAGAAAGCACAAATCTCTGTACCCTCCTTTTACTTTCTATTATTTAGATTAAATAAAGCAAAATAGTATTTTTTGTCTGTTTTCTGAATTATCCTTGCAATAAAAAATACCCCGAAAATAAAAGTTCTCCAAATGTCCTGAAAATGAAATATGTTTTTCTAGAATATTTAAGAATTATTCGCACCGAGAACACACCAGGGGGCAACACCACCTGGCCACGAGGGTCCGGGGCGCGCCCCCTGCTTCATGGACCCCATGTGGGCCCCTCCACTTATTCCAGCACCCACACACTTCGTCTTCCTCCAGAAAAAATCATCCAACAGCTCAAACCCGAGTTCTAGCTCATTTTGCTGCCATTTTCGATCTCCTAGCTCAAAGCTTCATTCACAAAACTGCTTTGGGGGATTGTTCTTCGGTATGTAACTCCTCCAATGGTCCAATTAGTTTTTGTTCTACTGCTTTATTTGTTGCAAATTTTTGCTATTTAGGTGACCCTGTTCTTGATGCTTGCATGCCAAATTTATGTGGGTCAAAAGTAGTTTTAATGCATGATATAGCCTCTAGGCACTTGTGGGAGTAGTTGCTATCAATCTTGTTGAGTTTGGTTCACTTTTATTTTGAGTCAGTAAAAATTTCAGAAATTTCTCAAAGAAAGAAAATGATGAAGATATTGTTGAGGGGCTCTTCGAGCTGAAGCTTGAAGGATAAGCAAAGTGAATAGAATAAGAAGCCCAAATATAATCTCCCTCGCACTGCGGAGGTTCGGCCGTGAAAATGGCCTTGTGATGAGTTCTTGAGAGCAGCTGGGATTTATGAGGAGTTTTATTATTTGCCTGAGAATGCAGGCCTCATCGACTTCCTCCGTGACCAGTGCTGTAGGGGAAATGAGGAAAGTTTCTGACCAGTGCGAACAGTATCTCCTCATCACTAATATTTTCGTGCAAAATTTTTACTTTCATGCTAAGAAATCACCACCTTCAGTGGAATTTCACTTATATGATGAGTTTAAGGAGATGTCACTATATGATTTTTGTCGGGTCTGTAAGATACCCTTTGCGGGCAGCATAGAGGAACCACATCGTAATGATGTGGAGGGGTTTATTGATACGATTGTTGTAGGGGAAACGAGGAAAGTTTCCAATGCAACAATTACTAGCATACATTTTCCTGTTCTACATTGCTTTGCAATATTTGCTAGTAGATGCTTAATTGGTTGCGGGAACAGTGGAAATCTCAGTGCTCCTGATATTGTTATTTTGCACCATGCTTTGTTTCGTGATACCACTTTCAGTTTAGGTGCAATTGTTGCTAAACGATTGAATCTGAACCGTACAAAGGGCCCCATCTTCGGAGGCATCTTTGCTTCGCGCCTTGCTGCACACTTTAGGATACCGATTAGGCATTATGAGAAAGAGGAAAAGTTGCTACCCCCTATTTTTCTAGATTATAAGAGTATGGTAGCACATGATTTTATTGTTAAAGATAAGAAGAAGATGCTTAAGTATAAATTGATATTTGATAAAAATGACCGTGAGATTATTACCTTGCCCGCGCCCTCTTTGTTTAACATATATTCAGGCACGTACCTCATTTTGCCGGAGGCCGTTTATGCATACTGGAGCCTGACACTAGCTCCAGAGCCTGAGCCGGAGCCACCCCTTGACCCTTATCAACATTCTATTTATCAGTGGGATCCGGAGGAGATCGCCAACCAGTGGCACCTAGAGGACACTCCTCCGTACACCGGAGAGGGCAGCTTTGAGCCGTGGCCATAGACCAACTTAGGCCAAAAGCCTAAGCTTGGGGGAGTAAGTATTTCTCACCAACATTACATTCATGTTCACACACTCATTCCAGTTGTCGGTGCTCATACTTTTTCATTGTAATATCCATGCTAGTTTAATTTCTTTATTAAGCCTTTTTCTTGAGTGTTTGAAAAACCTTAAGAAAAACCCAAAAAAATTTAGTTGTAGCTTTTAGCTAGTTTTCTTTTCATGCCTGTAGTAGTAGTAATTAAGAAGAAAACCCCAAAAGATTTCTCATTCTTCTTTTGCTTGTTGGGAGCTTTACTGTGTAAATAGTTTTGTTTCTTTTCTTTTCTTTGGGGGTCGAGAGGAGAAGACCATGATGAAAATGTTGAGTGGCTCTCATATGCATTATTGTTGATCTAACCAAGAAGCCCATATTACCTTGTCTTCTCCCTTGTATTAAATGCTTGCTGATTCCAGCTTAGTCCAATGCACGTGCACTATTATTATTATCCACACCGTTCGGTCGTGCAAGTGAAAGGCAATAATGACGATATATGATGGACTGATTGAGATGAGAGAAGCTGGTATGAACTCGACCTATCTTGTTTTTGTAAATATGATTAGTTCATAGTTCCTGATTCAGCCTATTATGAATGAAACATCTTTGCGATGACAATTAGAGATTATAGTTGCTCATGCCATGCTTAATTAGCTAGGAGTTTATAATGGTTTACCTTGCGTGCCAACATGCTATTAAAATGGTTGTGATGTGGTATGATGGGGTGGTATCCTCCTTTGAACGATTCGAGTGGCTTGACTTGGCACATGTTCACGCATGTAGTTGAAACAAAATCAACATAGCCTCCATGATATTTATGCTCACGGTGAATTATATCCTACTCATGCTTGCACTCAGTGTTGATTAATTTTAATGCATGTTCATGACTATTGTCACTCTCTAGTTGGTCGCTTCCCAGTCTCTTTCTAGCCTTCACTTGTACTAAGCGGGAATACTGCTTGTGCATCCACTTCCATAAACCTCAAAATTTATTCCATATGAGTCCACCATACCTTCCTATATGCGGTATCTACCTGCCATTCCAAGTAAATTTGTATGTGCCAAACTCTAAACCTTCAAATGAAATTCTGTTTTGTATGCTCGACTAGCTCATGTATCAACTAGGGCTGTCTATATCTTCCATGCTAGGTGGGTTATTCTCACGAGGAGTGGACTTCGCTCCTCATTCACGAGAAAATGGCTGGTAACCGGGATGCCTAGTCCCATGATTAAATTAAAATAATTGCAAACAAAACTCCTCCATGATTGTTGTTAGTTGGAGGCACCCGTTGTTTTAGACAATCCATGTTGATGTTTGTTGGTGGTGGGGGAGTATAAACTTTACCATTCTGTTTGGGAACCGCCTATAATGTGTGTAGCATGGGAGATATCGAGATCTCTTGGTTGTTATATTGACAATGAAAGTATGCCACTCAAAATACTATATATCTCTGTTTCAGAAATCGAACTCTGGCACCTCTACAAATCCTTGCTTCCCTCTGGGAAGGGCCAATCTATTTACTTTTATGTTGAGTCATCATCCTCTTATTAAAAAGCACCAGTTGGAGAGCACCGCTGTCATGTGCATGCATTACTATTAATTTACATTGAGTATGACTGGATCTCTTTTACCATGAATTACAATGTTTAGTCAGCCCTTGATCTTCAGAGGTGCTCTGCATTTATGTTTTGCGGTCTCAGAAAGGGCTAGCGAGATACCATCTTGTTATATCATATTATGATTGTTTTGAGAAAGTGTTGTCATCCGAGATTTATTATTATTGCTCGCTAGTTGATTATGCCATTGATATGAGTAAACATGAGACCTAGGTGTCGTTGTGAATATGGTTAGTTTATAATCTTTGCTGAAAACTTGAATGCTGGCTTTACATATTTACAACAACAAGAGCAAACAGAGTTTGTAAAAGTTTTTATTTATCACCTTCAGTTTGTCAACTGAATTGCTTGAGGACAAGCAAAGGTTTAACCTTGGGGGAGTTGATACGTCTCTTTTGTATCTACTTTTCCAAACACTTTTGCCCTTGTTTGGACTCTAACTTGCATGATTTGAATGGAACTAACCTGGACTGACGCTGTTTTCAGCAGAATTGCCATGGTGTTATTTTTGTGCAGAAATAAAAGTTCTCGGAATGACCTAAAACTTCACAGAGAATATTTTTTGAATTTATAAAAAATACTGGCGAAAGAATTAACACCAGGGGGCCCACACCCTATCCACGAGGGTGGAGGGTGCACTCCCCCTAGGGCGCGCCCCGTGCCTCGTGGGCCCCTTGAGGCTCCACCGACCTCAACTCCAACTCTATATATTCACGTTCGGGGAGAAAAAAAATCAGGAAGAAGGATTCATCATGTTTTACGATACGGAGCCACCGCCAAGCCCTAATCTCTCTCGGGAGGGTTGATCTGGAGTCCGTTCGGGGCTCCGGAGAGGGAAATCCGTCGCCATCGTCATCATCAACCTTCCACCATCACCAATTTCATGATGCTCACCGCCGTGCGTGAGTAATTCCATCGTAGGCTTGCTGGACGATGATGGGTTGGATGAGATTTATCATGTAATCGAGTTAGTTTTGTTAGGGTTTGATCCCTAGTATCCATTATGTTCTAAGATTGATGTTGCTATGACTTTGCTATGCTTAATGCTTGTCACTAGGGCCCGAGTGCCATGATTTCAGATCTGAACCTATTATGTTTCCATGAATATATGTGAGTTCTTGATCCTATTTTGCAAGTCAGTAGTCATCTACTATGTGTTATGATCCGGTAACCCCGAAGTGATAATAATCGGGACCACTGCCGGTGATGACCGTAGTTTGAGGAGTTCATGTATTCACTAAGTGTTAATGCTTTGGTCCGGTACTCTATTAAAAGGAGGCCTTAATATCCCTTAGTTTCCAATAGGACCATGCTGCCATGGGAGGGTAGGACAAAGATGTCATGCAAGTTCTTTTCCATAAACACGTATGACTATATTCGGAATACATGCCTACATTACATTGATGAACTCGAGCTAGTTCTGTGTCACCCTATGTTATAACTGTTGCATGAGGAATCACATCCGACATAATTATCCATCATTGATCCATTGCCTACGAGCTTTTCACATATTGATCTTTGCTTAGTTAGTTTTCCGTTGCCACTGTTACAATCACTACAAAACCAATACTATTACTTTTGACACCGTTACCGTTACTTCCATATTACTTTGATACTAAATACTTTGCTGCAGATATTAAGTCTTTCAGGTGCGGTTGAATTGACAACTCAGCTATTAATACTTGAGAATATTCTTTGGCCCCCCTTGTGTCGAATCAATAAATTTGGGTTGAATACTCTACCCTCGAAAACTGTTGCGATGCCCTATACATGTGGGTTATCACCTAACCATAGACATGAGTTGTCATTTAATAATGAGATCACATCATTAGGAGAATGATGTGATGGACCGACCCAATCGTAAGCTTAGCATATGATTGTGCCACTAAGTTCAAATTGCTATTGCTTTCTTAATATCAAGTATCTATTCCTTTGACCATGAGATCATGTCACTCCATAATGTCGGAAGAATGCTTTGTGGGTATCAACCATCACTCCATAACTGGGTGATCATAAAGGTGCTCTTCAGGTATTTCGAAAGGTGAAAGTGCGTTATATCGACTTGAGGGGGGGGGTGAATAGGCGAATTTTATGAATTCTTCACTGATGAATTTCAGGGTGAGGAAATTCCTGAGTGAAGAACTACTTGCAGCGGAATAAGTACTCAGAAGTAAACATAGCAGTGCATGAGCATGTTCTTCATGATGAAATGAAAACAAGTACAGAGTATAGAAAGCGTAAACACAGGATAGCACAGGACAAGACAAACTGACTGAAGAAATTGAACTGAGGAAATAGAGAAAGTCTTCAATCAAAGTCTTCGAACAGATATGAACAAGCACACACCACAGAAATGAGGAAATGAAAGGGTTGAGGAAATGGAACCAGGTAGCTTGGTGAAGACAATGATTTGGTAGACCAGTTCCAACTGCTGTGACAGTTGTACGTCTGGTTAGGGCGGCTAGGTACTTAAACCTGAGGACACACAGTCCCGGACACCCAGTCCTGAACACGCAGCTCAGGACACTTAGTCCTCACCATATTCCCCTTGAGCTAAGGTCACACAGACCTCGCCCAATCACTCATGGTAAGTCTTCAGGTGACTTCCAAACCTTCACAGACTTGGTCACTCGGTGATCCACAATTTCCTCTTGGATGCTCTAGACCATGACGCCTAACCTTCTGGAAGATGCACAATTTTCAAAGGTAACAAGCGTCGGATCCATGCAGGATCAATCTCTTCAGTGATGCTCAATCACTTGGGGTTTGTAGGTGTTTGGGTTTGGGTTTTCCTCACTTGATGATTTTCACTCAAAGTCCTCGGAGGATGGGATGCTCTCAAATGACAAGTGTCAGTTTCTCTCGGAGCAGCCAACCAGCTAGTGGTTGTGGGGGGCGGCTATTTATAGCCTAGGGAGCAGCCCGACATGATAAGACATAAATGCCCTTCAATGATATGTCCGTTAGGTGGGTAGATATTTTGGGACAGCTGGCACATAGCACAACAACGGTCAAAATTTTGGGTAGCAAAATCCTCAGGGCTATCATGTTCCTCACTGTGTAGGCAATCCGCACTAGCGAATTCCTAACTCCTCAGTCAGAACAAATTCCTCAGAGACCAGAAGAACTTCGTCTCTGTCATTGAAGAAATTGACTGAGCTGTATGAGATTTCCAATGGCTTCACTCGAAGGGATTGGTAGGTGTAGGATTTGAGTTGAGCATCACATGGAAATTTTTCCTTAGTATTTCCTCAACCCCCTTTAATAGTACGGTGTTTCCTATGACTCAAGAAAGAGAAAATGAAACTACGAAAACAAAAGTCTTCATGCTTCATGTTCCTCGAATGAATACCAAGTCTTCAAGGTCACACCAATTTGTTCACTTTCAAAGTCTTCAGAAAGTCTTCAGAAATCCAAAGTCTTCAGTCGAAGAACTTCATTTTTAGGGGTCGACTTTCACTGTAAATATCAAACTCCTCATAGACTTATAGACCTGTGTACACTCACAAACGCATCAGTCCCTTAACCTGTAAATCTTCAATACACCAAAATCACTAAGGGGCACTAGATGCACTTACAATCTCCCCCTTTTTGGTGATTGATGACAATATAGGTTAAGTTTTCAACGGGGATGAACATATGAAGTGTAAATACTGGAATTGAGGAATTTGATTGCAAGATATAGAAGAACTCCCCCTGAAGATGTGCACAGTGAGGAATTTGCTTTTGAAGCAATGCACACTTTGAAGAGTAGTATCATGGAGATCCCCCCCTATATCTTGTAATTCATACATGCATTTAACATATAATATGAAGAATTTGAAATGCATGATGAAATATGGTGACTGATGTAATTCAGCATGCGTGCATTAACATTAATGAGGGTTAAGCATGCAGAAAAACACAACAAAAGTATCAGGCCACCATAGAGTTTAAGATTACAACTCGATCCAACAAAGTCTTGAAAAGAACGAGAGTTGTAACTTAGAAAAAAAACGCCCATATAAGTAGATCCGCTTGATGACTAACTCAAATTTCTCCCCCTTTGTCATCGAATGACCAAAAGGATCGAAAATGAGGACTAACGCCCCTGAAGAATATCAAGTTGATGGAGGAGCGCCAGCGTTGTTGGGGTCGTTTGTCGTTGTAGGGCCTGCCGCAGTGTCGTCCAAGTCTTCATACTCATCGGTGTAGCAGGATGAAGAATATGAGCTGGCCACAAGGTAGGAACTTTTACCATCTTGAATTTCTTCGAAGGAGGTGAAGACCAGTCAAAATCTTCCTTGAGACCCATTTTCTTCAGATTTTCTTCACCATACAAATGTGATAGAACAGCCCAGGTGCGACCGAAGACTTCATGGAATTAGTAATGGTTTTTCTTCACTGCATTATGTGTAGCAGTCATGTTGTGAAGAATAGAACCAAACTGACGCTTAACCCATTTATGATTTCGATCCACCTTCTGGTGAAGACTAAGAAGCAGCTCACGGTCATTCATCACACGTGGAGCTGTGGCTTGAGGAGTAGACTTGGGTGCATTGGCAACAGAATCATGAGTGGCAGAGTCATTATTGGTGGAGTAAGATGCAGCTTTGCGAAACTGACCATCCAATGGACGAATGCCTTCATCAATGACAAGAGGTGTCTTGCCCTTTTCATCATTTGAAGTAAAAGTCTGCTTGAGGACTTCAATCGGGGGCAGATAGCTGAGATGATTCTGAAAATCAGCCTTGTAGTTGAGTGAAGACCTTGTTCTGAAGAATCTCATAATCCAAGGAGCATAAGGCTTCAACTCAAACGGAGAGAGTGCAACATTTGCCAGAGTCCTCATGAAGAAATCATAATAATTGATTAGAATGCTATGAATGATGTTGAATAGCAGATTCTTCATGATGCCAACTATTTCCTCATCAGATAAGTCGTGGCCTTTAATGTGACTCATTGTCCTCGTCAGAATGCGATAGACTGTTCTGGGCACATAGAGTAAGTCCTTTACAAGGAATTTGGTCCTTGGGGCTTGACCGGGCTTCAAAGGCTTCATTAACACTTGCATGTAGTGAGCAGTGAGTTCAGGTTCTTGGTACAGGCAACGAGCTCCTTCACTGGGTGGACTGATGGGCAGGGCGTGAAGCAATTCAGAGGCTGGTGCCTTATAATGAGTATTATCGGTCATCCAGTCCAAGACCCAGGTGTTGATATCTTCGGGATCACCTGTGATATGTAGTGTAGCATAGAACTAAAGAATAAGCTCTTCATTCCAATCAACAATGTCAGAGCAAAAATTGAGGAGGCCTGTGTCATGAAGCACACTGAGCACATGAATGAAACAAGGCAATGATTCCATGTCCACATGAGGAATATGCTCATGGTAGAAGATTTTGTCCTTGTTGAAAAGCAGTGAAGAATAGAAGTTGGCTTGGATTGCAGTCCAGAAACGCTTCCTCCTTAGACGAGCAGAGTCATAAGGATTATAGTCGGTGAAGAATACATGTTCGCCAAAGAAGTCATCAGCCTTGAATTTTTGTTTCTTCAAGAAAGGATCCTTTGGCTTGGGGTGAGGAGTGTCAGTCAATTGCATCACAACCTCAGGGATCTCGATCTCAGGTTCCACAGGCTGAGGAATTTCAGGTACTTCTTCAGTGGCAGCCTGGGACTTCAATTCTTCATTTACATTTTCATCAACACTAGTGGCTGGAATTTCTTCATGGATGGACGGAGTTGCACGAGGTTCTTCAGATCCCATTTGGACTTCAGTAGTTACTGGGGACTGAGGAATTTGTTGAAGAGGTGTGAACAGAGGAGAGTTGGGGTGCTGACTTTCCCAAAAGTCATCATTCAACACTGGCATGGTGCATCCAATGTCCACATCGACTTGTTCATCCATTTCTTCAACGCCAGCCTCTTCAGCAGTGAACTGAGGCATGGGCGATGAGATAATTGGGGTTGAAGGGATTTCATCCACTTCAATTTCTTCATCCAACTGCTCTGACGAAGCAGCAGGAGGATTCTCTTCATCGGATTCACTTGGAATCCCATATTCTTCATCAAAAGTAACAAGGTCCTTTGATGGCATGGTTGAGATAGGAACAACATCAATTGGGTTGTCAAATGAGCTAGTCAATGGCTTCATCTTCTTCAGGGCTGAAGAATCTGATGAAGTTGATGCCTTCCTTTTCTTCACTGCTGCACGCTCTGCAGCCTTGGTCTTCTTCACATCTGATGCAGATGGAAGGATGGGAGTTGGTGTAGGCGCAGGAGGAGCAGAGGAATTTGGTTGAATTTTTTCAGGCGCAACTGATGCAGTTGCCCTGACATCTTCACTTTCTTCAGGCACAACACTAGTGGTTGCCCTGGCAATTTATTTAGCAACTGGAATGCAGTCATCAGCCCTGGAATTTGCATTTTCTTCAGCAGCCTGATTGTCATCAGCGGTGCTGGCATTTTCTTCAGTAGGCTGAGCAGATGCAGCAGCCTGAGGAATTTCTTGTTGTGATTGGGCAGCAACAGTGGAGGTGAAGTTGTCAGCGAGTCTCACAAAACGAACCTTGGCTCCAAGCCAATCAGCATGGTATGCGTCAAATTCATCACTGAGTTTCTTGATCTCAGACTGCATATTGACGAGTTCTTCAGTTGTCATAGAGACAACATTTTTCTTCAGGTAGCGCTCCTTTTTGTATTGTCCTTTCTTGATCTGCCTGGCCTTCTCAAACTTCCATTTTTCTTCTTTTATGAAGTGAGTCAACATATGACTTTGGCCAGGAGTCAACTTGAAGTCAGGCATAGGAGTATTTGGGTCCTTGTGCCATAGATCAATGTACTCAAGGATCAACTTTGGATCCAAAAGCAGAGGCACACTTGTGCCCTTGGCTCTAGCGGCCTTGACCTGTCTGTCTCTGCTGATTTCTGCAAGTTCATCATCATCAGCTTCATCTTCATCGGATGGCACTTTAAAAGTGACCTGCTTCTTTTGAGGACTTGGTCGAGAGCATCGTCCAGTAGTTGCCTTGGTCTTCAACAGAGTGGGACCAGTTGAAGAATGCAGTGGTGCTGAGGAACTAGCAGATGCTCCTGAGGCAATAGAGACGCCCTTCGTCCTTTGGCACGTGGCGAGATGCGCAGGTGCTGAGGATTTGGTCGGAGCAGCTGAGGACTTTGGCGGAGGAGCTGAGAATTTTGGAGTGGGAGCAACTTGAGGAGTTGGCCGTGAGGGCTTTGAAGAATCTGGCCGTGAGGGTATTCCTGAGGAACTGGGCCGAGAGGGCATTGAGGGTGAAGCACTTGGCTTGTGAGCAAGCTTCTTTGGCATGGCCTTCTTTGGCTTGCTTGCAGAGGCCTCAGCAGTGGCAGCAGCAGAGTCTTCATTAAATTTCCTCACTGCTTCTCTTGCTTGTCTGGCCAACTTGGCCTGGTGCTTGGCCCATTCATCAGGATAATCCTCACCGCGCTTGAGGCTGGTGGGATCTGCTTCTTAGCTAGGTGCCAATGGAGGTCTTGGGCATGGAGGATTGAGAGCGAATTTCTTCATGTACTTGGGAGTAACATACCTGTACTCCCTCCACTCTTTTGCCCATCTCCTCTCTATTCTTTGAATGCACATTTTGCGCTCATTCTTGGTTTCCTTTCCACGAGTGGCCTCATCAGGAGTGCAATAGTCCTTGTATATGTCATCAGGGATCTCAAAAGCAGTATTGACCTCAGGCCTCTTTCCTCCCTTCTGTGGCTTCTTTCCATCAGCCATTTTCTTCAGATGAGGAATTTGAACAATGGAATTCTCTGAAGATGTATGCAACTTTTCTTTGAGGAACGCTGCAAATGTGTTAAGTTGATGAGAACCTAGTGATTCAGCAGCTGACATGAGTACTTGTGAACAGAGTATAGTTGCGAGGAATATGGAGAGGTCATATGCGTTCTCAGAGGTTTTTCAAAAAGAGCAAATTAAGGAATTTGACCAGATGAGTCTTGAAGAATTTCACTAAGCGTTCTTTGTCTTAGATTCCAAAGATGTATAGATCAAAAATCCACACATTTTAGGAATCTTGAAGAAAAATATAGCTTAGAGAAATGAATCAAGAATAGATGACATGTGAGGTATTCAGTGTGTGATGAATTTGAAGAATAAACACTTTTGAAGATTTTGTAGTTATCATTTGAATCAAAGAGGGCAGTAAAAGTAACTTTTAATTACCCTGGACGAAGAACATGACAAACTGAGAGGTGTAGATGTGAAGTTCGTCAGTTCAGATCTTCCACGCCCTAACTTGGCAGAGGAAGACAGCTACGGCGGCGGCAGAGTGAAGAAATTCGTAGCCGGCGCGAGTACGACGGCGACGAGGTCGAGGCAGTGAAGCTCTTCCTCACCAGCGACGATGAAGTAGCGGCGGCGCTAGGGTTTGAGAAGCTCGAGCTGGAGTGAGAACAAGCAGAGTAAAAGTGAAGTGAGGAAGGGAAGGGGTATTTATCGCCACGGTGAAAAAACTGTTCGCCCGAAGAAATTGGACGAATGTGCCCCTGACCCTTCTCATTCGCTTGACATGTGTCACCCACGTACTGAGAAGTGGAGATCGTGTGAGATCGTGGGTGAATGGATAAGTGTTGTCGTGGGATGTGGAACGGTTTGAGCGGCAAAGCCGAAAATTTAACTAGGATAAGTTAAAAGTTCCATTCGCAAATTCTTCAGCTGACAAGGACACAGTGAAGATTTTGAATGAGTTTCAAATAGAACGCACATGAAGAATTTGTGAATAGACTGGGTTGAGTATAGCATAGAGGGGGAAGGGTCCGATCACATTCACTTAGCAGAAAAGGCAATATGAAGAAATAGCTATAAGTGAATGCTGTAGAGGACATAAACTTACACACACACACACATAAACACTATTCTGATCATGGGATCAGAATAATATTCTGACCACAACCTGACTTGCCCTGCTAGTAGTATGTTGAACTTCCGTGTGAACTAGGTTGAACTTCCGTCAACATTGCCGAAATGGGGCTTGCGATATACCGTTGGAAAGCTATGGACACCAATATCATGACCCAACTTAAATTTTTGGCAAAATATAAGCGGTTTAATAGCAGTTTTGAAAACCGTTTTTTCTTCATACAAAAAAGTGAATCGTATTTTCGATCGCATTTCTAAACCGTTTATCGGAATGAGGCATATAATATGGCGTTAGAAAGCTACCGCAAAACCGCTCCTTCCACATGTTGAAAGTTTTCTCTAATTCCCTATGGTTAAAGAGTAATTTGAAAAAACGTAAAATTTCGTAAACCGAACAGTTGAGTTCGTTTTTCCGCTGTCATTTCTAAACGGCTAATCCAATGGAGGCATATCATATGGCATTGGAAAGCTTATGAAAATGTGCTAATTTTTCATCTTGAAAGTTTTTTTTTCTAATTTTGAATGGTTTAAGAGTAATTGAGAAAATGGTCCAAGTCCTACCGAGTTCGTATTTTCGAGCTAATTTTTTAACCGTGCGTCCGAATGCAGCAAACGATATGGCGTTGGAAAGCTTGAAAAAATGCGAATTTTTTGGTATATATTGTTTCTCCCAATTCTTTATGGTTTAAGGTCAGTTTCAAAAATGGCGAAAAACGTATTTTTGCCATAATTTCTACAAACTTTATCGGAATTGGGAAAAATATATACCGTTGAAAAGCTACGGAAAATGTGAAACTTTTTCATGTTGATGGTTTTCTCTGATTCTTAGCCGTTTTCAAGTAATTTCGAAAACGACGGGATCATTCGTTCTGCTTCTATCGCGAAACAGATTCTTCAAAAATGCACCGTGTGAAGAACCTGAACTTCTCAGCATATCTACCTGAACTTCACTCTGTTTTCGACGTGCTTTTTTTTGCTCGCAGATCTCCATCCACTACTCGTAGTTCTCCATCCATTCCCCGGAATTCAACAAGTGATATACCGATGGAAAGCTGCTGTAAACACGCAACTTTCCTGTGTTGATTATTTTCTCATACTCGTGATGGTTTTAAAAGTTTTTCTTCTGAAATTCATTCAGTGTAGTAGTTGAACTTCCTGCTGTTTTCACGTTGAACTTCTATGACATATTTTCCTTTGTAATTTTCTCATCCATTCGTTAGTGTTACACAAATGATATTCTTTTTGTACAAACCTCTCTCACAATAATTTTTTTAATTTTTTCCGATCGAGGACTTGAACTTACACAAATGATATTCCTGCCGTTTTGAAGTAAATTAGAAAATGACGAGATCATGATTTCTGCCTTCATCGCGAACGGAAACGCACTGCATGAAGTAGTTGAACTTCTCGAGCATGTCTGTTTGAACCTCACTCTGTTTTTGACGTGCTGTTTTTTGCAGTGCGTGAAGTAGTTGAACTTCTCGAGCATGTTTGTTTGAACCTCACTCTGCTTTTGACGTGCTACTTTTTGCACTGCGTGAAGTAGTTGAACTTCTGGGGCATGTATGTTTGAACTTCACTCTGTTTCACTTTTTTTTCTTATATGAAATACACACTATGTAGTACGTGAACTTTTGGTTATTATCATTTTGAACTTCTCTCTGGTTTGAGAGAATTATTTTAAAACACAAAAAACAACATATTTTTTTTATGTATTTTGGACATCTAAATACACGGTGAACCTCTCTCACAAGAACTTTTTGAACTTTTCCTCGCAGAGCACTTGAACTTCTAGCAACCATTTTTTCGTTTATGAGTTGTTTTTAAAAGTGCAAAAAATGGCGTTGTGTTTTTTATTTTTTGAACAGGTAAATCCTAGGTTTTAATAAACTCCGAACTTCTCTGTTATTTTAATTTGAACGTCACATTTTTATATTTTGAGTAAAGAATTGTATTCGATTTTTATATGGAAAAAATTGAACATGGAAATACAAGGTGAACCTCTCTTATTTTTTGAACTTCATGGACAGAGCACTTGAACTTCTTTCAATAAACCTTTTTAGCTTTTTGTTTTCTATTCTTATATTCTTATCTGAAATGCATTCCGTGTAGTAGTTGAACTTCCCGCTGTTTTCTTCTTGAACTACTTACGCGTATTTTGCTTCAACCTCTCTCACAAGATTTTTGAACTTTCTTGGACGAGCACTTGAACTTCTAGCAACAAAACTTTTAGCCTTTGCTTTTTCATTCTTTTTATTAATGCAAAATGCACAAAGTGTAGTACGTGAACTTCTAGCAATTATCAACCTGAGCTTCTCTCGGTTACTTGAAAATATATGAGCTTTTTATAGACGTTAAACTGCTCTACTTTTTTGTTTTCAACTTCATTGTGTATTTTTTAGAAATGTAAAAACTGGAGGTTGTTTAGAAACATCAAACTTCTTCGTTATTTGAAATTGAACTTATTGGTTTTATTCTTTAGTAACTTGAAAAATCCATTTTTCAAATAAATATCAAACTGCTCTGCTTTTTTCAATTGAACTTCTTGGTTTTATTCTCTGGTAACGAGAAAACCTAAGTTTTTACATACATTGAACTACTCCATTTTTGAAAATTGAACTTCTTAGTTTTAATCTTTAGTATGGGGGGAAAATGCCCAAAATGGCAGTGTTTTGTGAGCTTCTAAATCCTAGGTTTTAATATACTTTGAACTTCTGTGTTTTTTTTAATTTGAACTTCACATATTTTATTTTTTGAGTAAAGATTTGTGTTCGGTTTTAAAATAAATGTCAAATTTGACATGTTTCTATTTTTTGAACTTCATGGTTGATTCTTTAATAACACAGATATTTTAGTCTTTTAATGGTAAAATCCTAGATTTTTTCATAAACATCAAACCACGTCGTTATTTTAGTTCGAACTTCTAGTTTTTCCTTTATTTAGTTTTTAAAACCTTTTTTTAAAACCTTTTTTAGTTTTTCCTTTATTTTTAATTTGAAATTCCTCATTTTATTTTTCAGTAACGAGAAAAAAACAATCTAATTTTGTATATACTTTGTATTTTTTTAGTCTTGCGAGTTGAACTTTGTATTTTTCTAAAACCTTTTTTAGTTTTTCCTTTTATTTTAATTTGAACCTCCTCGTTTTATTTTTCAGTAATGAGAAAAATCTAATGTTTTTATATACTTTGTATTTTTTTAGTCTTGCAAGTTGAACTTTGTATTTTTTAAGTTTATTTTTGTTTTCCTTCTATTAACTCAGTCGTCTCGTGGGTTTGAACTTCTATTTTTGTTGAACATCAAAGTTCATTTTTCTTTTTTTTTCTACGACTCTCTTTTTGTCTCGCGAATTTGAAATTCATTTTCTTCATTTAAGTTTACATGAAAAGGAATGCGTTGGACACATTGATCAATTTTTTTATTGCTATTTCAATAGTACACGGAGTAAAACAAGCATAGTACATGCTTGAACACACTAATGAGAGTTTAGAAAAAACACGCACACGCTATGGAGTGCTAGAGAAAGGATTTTTTCTCTAAAATCTATGATTTCCTTACCACATACAACTCTATCTTGTCGTTGTTCTCTCTTCTCATTTCTTTAACCCCAGATACCATCAAGTTAAAAAAAAAGACAACAGTAGCATCTAATCTCTCTTTGAAATCTATCTCTCATTGTCAAATTGAACTGCAGCAGCAGTGCACCAACAACGGCCAGAGGACACAGCAAGGCAGAGCCGCAATGGCTGACAACAGAAGGTAAGTAGATGCTGGCAACAATAGTCAGCGTTACAGAATAACATATCTCAGAAAGAATTTTGGGGACGAAGAAGACATTGGCTGGGATCGGATGAACCTGCCTCCTCTCCCATAGTAGACTTGCTGCTCGGGCCGATCTAGAACTTCTGGCAGATAGAACGGGGACAGAACGACGCGAGTTAAGTGGCCATGGCGGCGGTATCCGGTAGTTACAGCCCGGTTTTTCTTCCGGCGACCTGCAATTGCACGGGTTAGTCTCTGATGGTGGCGTCACACGGGGAAGCCGGCCTTCCGTCAGCGCACATGAGGACCAACTGCCCGCAGGAGGGGATGCACGCGGGATCAAGCATGTGGCTTCTGGGACTGGAGGCGTGCCGGCTGCATCCTATTTCATATGCACAACGCGCAAATGGACGATGGCGGTGCGGGACCGTCGCGACGGTCGGATCCGGGGACGGATGTGGCACCGAGGACGGATCCAGGGGTGGGGGCGACGCCGCGGTTGTTCCCGGGGCGGGAGCAACACCGTGGTTGGTTCTCGGGGCAGGGAGGGGCGGTGACTGATGCTCGTGCCAGATGTGGAAGATAGGGAGATGGGGGCAGCGGCGACGAGGGAATCTGTTGCGGGTCATCGGCGGGGGGCTGGGCGGCGACGCGTTGGGGGCGGGGCAACGACATGGTGGGCGGCGGCGCGGCTGCGTGGTGAGCTGGGCTCGGTGGAGACGAGGGAGTTTGGGGTCGGGGTGGTTTCTGTTTTCTGTGAGTTTGGGAGAACCTCGTCGCCCCCTATATATGACGCGCCGTGATCCAAATAGTTATTCTGATCCTGGGATCAGAATAGTGTTACTCTCTCTCTATATATAACAAATGAAGAAAAACGACGGAAATGGTGAAGACAATGCAAGTTGAAAAACAACTGAGGAATTTCAAAGAACCAAGGAAAAGCTCAATTGAAGATTTTTAACATTTTGTGGTGCCGTGACCCACCGTATAAGAATGATGATTTCAGACACCGCGTAGAATTGTCGTAGGGTTCTGAGAATCAAATTCTTCGTTAATTTCTTCACACTTAGAGTGTTAGTCTTCATTGATTGAAGAAAAACGTTTCTTCATGTGTTGCACATCTAAGTCATCAATTTTGCATAAGTGTTAGGATGAGTGTCCTTTTCAAAGAACATTCGAAGATTCTAGGATATTTAGCTCACACCACAACTTGCTAAATCTCTTCTCATCCAAGGGCTTAGTGAAGATATTGGCTAGCTGTTCTTCAGTCTTCACATGCTCAATAGAGATGTCGCCCTTCAACACATGATCACAAAGAAAATGATGACGAATCTGAATGTGCTTTGTCTTCGAGTGCTGAACTGGGTTATGAGCAATCTTGATGGCACTATCATTGTCACAATAGAGTGGCACATTCTTCACGTTGACGCCATAGTCCTTGAGAGTTTGCTTCATCCATAGCAGTTGAGCACAACAAGAACCAGCAGCAATGTACTCAGCTTCAGCAGTAGACAGTGATACGCAGTTCTGTTTCTTCAAGGACCAACAGACCAAAGATCGTCCGAGGAAATGGCATGTGCCAGATGTTGACTTGCGATCCACACGATCACCAGCATAGTCAGAGTCTGAATATCCAATGAGATCAAAAGCCGAGCCCTTGGGGTACCATAATCCAAGTGTTGGTGTGTGAGCTAGATATCGAAGAATATGCTTCACAGCCTTATGGTGTGATTCCTTCGGTGTAGCTTGAAATCGGGCACACATGCAAACACTAAGCATAATATCTGGCCTAGATACACATAGGTACAATAAAGAACCAATCATGGAGCGGTATACCTTTTGATCGAAGTCAATACCATTTTCATCAGTGCATAGATGGCCATTTGTGGGCATAGGGATTTTGACTCCTTTGCAATCTTGCATGCCGAATTTCCTCAGTACATCCTTGAGGTATTTCTCCTGAGATATGAATATGCCATTGCG
>NC_053028.1:383782578-383793661 GCF_003073215.2 Triticum urartu
GGGTGCTAAGCTAATGGAATGGGTCATGTCAATCAGATCATTCAACTAATGATGTGACCTCGTTAATCAAATAACAACTCTTTGTCTATGGTTAGGAAACATAACCATCTTTGATTAACGAGCTAGTCAAGTAGAGGCATACTAGTGACACTCTGTTTGTCTATGTATTCACACATGTATTATGTTTCCGGTTAATACAATTCTAGCATGAATAATAAACATTTATCATGAAATAAGGAAATAAATAATAACTTTATTATTGCCTCTAGGGCATATTTCCTTCAGAAGGGCTCTCGGGTGACGGTGGAGTAGGCAGCAGTGTAGTATCCCTCCGCACCAACATCAGATGCGATAGCAATGTGCCTGAAGGGGGAGGTGTCCAACTCCTGATACTCTCCGTGAAGACGTGTCAGAGCAACATAAGCAGCATCGTGGACCGCCATATCGATAGTCACTCCAACACCATGAGCAGTGTGCAGCACAGTAGTGGAGTCATACTCTCGGGAGTAGAGGTGGACGATGGCACGGTACTGCTCCTGGTTGAAGTCCTGGTACTCCTCATAGACGGTGTATTCAGGGTGCCAGCGATAACCCAGATAGGTCATCATCTCAATCAACACAGCAGGTGATCCTGAGGCACCAATGGCCGTCGTGTGGCGCACGACCTGCCTCGTGGGTTCCATCTGAAAACAAAGATGTTTTCACAGGAGTCAAATGACAATGTGGATAAGGTTCAAATACCACTCTAAAGAATAACTAGGGCTTATCCAACTTTGGGGTGAACGTGGTCACGGGATCCTAGTGTTAGACTTAGTAAAATCGTTTAACCCGAGTAGGAGAGAGTTCAGTGTCCTAGAGTAAGGATCGAGGAGTAAAAGAGCCTAATACCACCCAGATGGCGATGTGGGCCCGTAAGGCACACATCCATGTTAGTAAAAGTTTTTGTAATGTCTAGACTCAACTTCGGCCAAGGAGTGTGGAAAGGGGATTCCTATAGGCAGTCGGCTCTGATACCAACTTGTGACGCCCCCGATTCAATCGTACACTAATCATACACGCAAACGTGTACGATCAAGATCAGGGACTCACGGGAAGATATCACAACACAACTCTACAAATAAAATAAGTCATACAAGCATCATATTACAAGCCAGGGGCCTCGAGGGCTCAAATACAAGAGCTCGATCATAGACGAGTCAGCGGAAGCAACAATATCTGAGTACAGACATAAGTTAAACAAGTTTGCCTTAAGAAGGCTAGCACAAACTGGGATACAGATCGAAAGAGGCGCAGGCCTCCTGCCTGGGATCCTCCTAACTACTCCTGGTCATCGTCAGCGGGCAGCACGTAGTAGTAGGCACCTCCGGTGTAGTAGGAGTCATTGTCGAAGGTGGCGTCTGGCTCCTGGGCTCCAACATCTGGTTGCGACAACCAGGTAGGAGGGATAGGGGGAAAAGTGGGAGAAAGCAACCGTGAGTACTCATCCAAAGTACTCGCAAGCAAGGAGCTACACTACATATGTATGCATTGGTATCAACTGGAATAAGGCTATCATATGTGGACTGAACTACAGAATGCCGGAATAAGAGGGGGATAGCTAGTCCTTTCGAAGACTACGCTTCTGGCAGCCTCTGTCTTGCAGCATGTAGAAGAGAGTAGACTGAAGTCCTCCAGGTATCATCACGTAGCATAATCCTAACCGATGATCCTTCCCTCGTCGCCCTATGAGAGAGCGATCACCGGTTGTATCTGGCACTTGGAAGGGTGTGTTTTATTAAGTATCCGGTTCTAGTTGTCATAAGGTCAAGGTACAACTCCAAGTCGTCCTGTTACCGAAGATCACGGCTATTCGAATAGATTAACTTCCCTGCAGGGGTGCACCACATAACCCAACACGCTCGATCCCATTTGGCCGGACACACTTTTCTGGGTCATGCCCGGCCTCGGAAGATCAACACGTCGCAGCCCCACCTAGACCAACAGAGAGGTCAGCACGCCGGTCTAAACCTAAGCGCCCAGGGGTCTGGGCCCATCGCCCTTAGCACACCTGCACGTTGCGTGGGTGGCCGGAAGCAGACCTAGCCTAGTAGGCGTTCCAGTCCAATCCTTGCTGACGTCACGAAGGCTTCGGCTGATACCACGACGTAGAGTGCCCATAACTGTCCCCGCGTAGATGGTTAGTGCGTATAGGCCAGTAGCCAGACTCAGATCAAATTCCAAGATCTCGTTAAATGTGTTATTCTGAAATAACCACGAATGCCGACCAGGGCCAGGCCCACCTCTCTCCTAGGTGATCTCAACCTGCCCTGTCGCTCCGCCTCAAAGTAACAGTCGGGGGCCGTCGGGAACCCAGGCCCACCTCTACCGGGATGGAGCCACCTGCCCCTTCAGCCCCCATCTCCGAACAGCATCACAAGTAATGTAATAGTATAAAGTGTATAGTATATGCCCGTGATCACCTCCCGAAGTGATCACGGCCCAGTAGTATAGCATGGTAGACGGACAAGAGTGTAGGGCCACTGATGGAACACTAGCATCCTATACTAAGCAATAGGATAGTAGGTAAAGGTAACAACAGTAGTAGCAAGGACATGCTATGCATCAGAATTAGGATTAACGGAAAGCAGTAACATGCTACACTACTCTAATGCAAGCAGTATAGAGAAGAGTAGGCGATATCTGGTGATCAAAGGGGGGGGCTTGCCTGGTTGCTCTGGCAAGAGAGAGGGGTCGTCAACTCCGTACTCGTACTGGGTAGCAGCGGCGTCGGTCTCGGTATCTAGCGAGAGAACAGGGGGAAGAAACAATAAATATTTAAGCAAACAGATGCATAGCGATGTATGACATGACAAGTATCGGTGCTAGGGGTGCCCTAACGCGGTAAGAGGTGATACCGGGGAAGGGAGGAAAACATCCGGAAAAGTATTCCCGATGTTTCGCGTTTTCGGACAGATGAAACTGAGGTTCCGGATTCGTCTCGTCGTTGTGAGCAACTTTCATGTACAAAGTATTTTCGAATCCGGATTCGTCTCGTCGTTCTGAGCAACTTTCATGTAGAAAGTATTTTCATCTGAGCTACGGTTTATTTTATATTAATTTTTAAAAGATTTAAATCATTTTTAGGACTAATTTAAATATTTTAACTCAACATTATCCAAAATAGTAAAAGATGACGTCAGCATGACATCATGCTGACGTCAGCAGTCAACTGAGCAGTTGACTGGGTCAACTATGTGTGGGACCCTCATGTCATTGATTGATTAGTCTAATCAGGGGGTTAATTAAGTTAACTAGTAATTAGGTTAATCTAATCAAGATTAATTAATTTAATTAATCCTTTAATCAATTAATTAATTATCATTTTAATTAATTTTAGTTATTATTTATTAATTCATTTTTTTAAAATTAATTTAATTAGTATTATTATTTTTTTTTTGTTTTCGTTCATAGGGGGTGGTCCTCGTTGTCTGTGGTACAGAGGCCTTGCGGGTCGGGCGCTGGGTGCGGGCGTGGTGCCCGTGCCCGAGGCCGAACGGGGCTGGCCTCGGACGCGGCCCGCGGCATGGGCGCCGGCAGCCAGTGAGAGGGGGGGGCGAGCTGCGGTGGACGGGGCGAGGCCAGGGACGACGCGCTCGTGGTCTCGGCGAGGTGCGGGCACGGCGGCCGTCTGTGGGGAAGGCGGGAGCAGCGCACGGGGGGGCTGCGGGCGAAGCGGAACAGCGGCGTTGCGGGACGCGAGGCAGGCAAGGCGCGGACGGGCGCGGTCACTACGGCGGCAGGGAGGCGGGGGAAAGCAGCACCAGGGCGCGGGCGCGCGGCCGTGCGGCGTTCGCGGGCGGAGCCGTGCGGGGCGGGCGACGAGCGCGCGCTTGCGCGTGCATGCGTGAGTGGCGGGCGGCCCGGAGCGTGAGCTCCAGCACGCGGGCGCAGCCGAGCAGCGCGGCCGGCGAACGTAGAGAGAGGAGGGGCGCGGGGAGGCGTGGGCGCATGGTGAGCGCAGGCGCATGCGGCGAGCGCGTGTGCGCGCGGGGGGGAGGAACGTGCAGGGGAGGGGAAGCTCACATCGCGGAGCAGGGAACGGGGCAGTGGGCTCGGGGAAGGTTGGGGGGGGGGCGACGGGGACGAGCGACGGAGTGGAGGAGGACGGCGAGGTGGCGGCGTCCGGTGAGGGAGGTCCGGCGGCGTCGTGCGGCCATCTCCTCCCGATCCAATCGGGAGAGATGGGGGGGAAGGGAGATATTTCTGCGGGGGGCGGGGGGGGGGGGGTGGTGGGGGAGGGTTTCTGGGAGTGTGGTTATGGGGTTTGTCTGTAGTGGGGGGGGGTTATAGCCCGGCCCCGGGGCTGGGCACGGCTCTGGGCGTATCTTCGGCCTCGGGAAGCTGCACGAGTTTTAGGCGCTGGGGCGTCTCTCTGGCCCAGTTGGGCGTCGTGGTTGGCTGTTGTCTCTACTTCTGCCCAGGGATTGTGTGTTTCTCTTCTTTTCATTTGTTTTTTTTTTTCTTTTTTTTTTTTTTTCTTCTTTTGTTTCTTTTTTTTTTTTCTTTTTTCTTTTTTTTGTTTTCTCCTTTTGTATTTTCTTTTTATTATTTCTTTCCTGTTTAATTCATTTTAAAAGTATTTAGGCATTTTATAAAATGTGTTTACTTCACCATAATTACCGATGCAATAATAGACATAGCCCGAACATTTTATTTTAATATTTGAAAACTTTTGTCGTTTGACTTATTTAGGATTTAAATTTGAAACGGTTTTGAATTAACCCGAGATTAATTACAGTGACAGAGGTGACGTGTCACCCTTAACGTGAGATTACTGTAGCATGATTATCCGGGCGTTACAAATCTCCTCCACTACAAGAAATCTCGTCCTGAGATTTAGGAGGTAGAAGGAAAGAGTGCAGGGTATTCATCGCGAAGACGATCCTCGCGTTCCCAGGTGGCTTCATCTTCAGAGTGATTCGACCACTGGACCTTGAGGAACTTGATCACCTTCTGACGGGTGCGGCGTTCAGCTTGGTCGAGAATGCGGACCGGATGCTCTTTATAGGAGAGGTCCTATTGCAATTCGAGCACTTCATGGTCCACTGCTCGGATTGGGTCCTTGAAGCAGCGTCGAAGTTGCGACACGTGGAACACATCGTGAACCTGAGAAAGGTTTGACGGAAGCTCCAGTTGATATGCCACTTTTCCACGCCTTTCGAGAATAGTGAAAGGACCAATATAGCGGGGAGCTAGCTTTCCTTTGATCCCGAAGCGGTGTGCACCCTTCATTGGTGTAACTCGAAGATAAGCCTTTTCGCCAGGTTGATAGACCATGTCTTGGTGATGACGGTCATACTGACTTTTCTGACATGACTGAGCAGTCTTGAGATTCTCGCGAATAATGCGAACTTGCTCTTCAGCCTGTTGGATAATATCCGGACCAAAGAGTGGACGTTCCCCCGTTTCTGACCAGTTTAGGGGGGATCGACACTTTCGTCCATATAGCACTTCAAAGGGGGACACCTTCAGACTAGCTTGATAGATATTATTATAAGAGAACTCGTCATATGGAAGAGATTCCTCCCATTTCTTGCCAAATGATATTACACAAGCTCGAAGCATGTCTTCGAGAACTTGGTTGACGCACTCAACCTGTCCTTGCGACTGAGGATGAAACGCAGTACTGAACGACAGATGAGTCCCCATAGCTTCTTGGAAACTTGCCAGAATCTTGAAGTGAATAAGCTGCCACGGTCTGAACTGATAACCAGTGGAATACCGTGAAGTGAAACAATTCTGGCCATGTAGAGAGTAGCAAGCTGACTAGCAGTGATTGTCTCTTTGACCGCCAGAAAATGTGCAACTTTAGAAAGCCGGTCAATGACGACAAGAATAGCATCATTACCTTTCTGCGATTTGGGAAATCCAGTGACGAAGTCCATCTCAACATGGTCCCATTTCCATTCAGGAATAGAGATAGGTTGCAGAGTTCCAGCAGGCCTCTGATGCTCTGCTTTGATACGGCGACATACGTCACACTCAGCAACATAACGAGCAATGTCCTGCTTCATATTAGACCACCAGAATCTTTGACGAATATCCTGGTACATCTTTGTACTACCAGGATGTATGGACAGAGGCGTATCATGGGCTTCTTGCATAACCCTTTTAGTCTTATGCAGGTTTTTCTTCGAACATGGTACCACTAGGCGGCCCTTGAAATACAAGGCGCCATCATCGGCGATAGTGAAGAATGAGGGCTTTCCTTCTGCTAGATGGCGTTTAATCTTATGGACTTCAGAGTCATAACCTTGTATAGTCTTTATACCAGCTACGAGATCTGGTACGACAGTCAGGGTATTTAGAGAACCCTTAGTAATAACAAGAAGATTCATCTTGCGGAATTTCGGGGGAGGGGGAGCGAGTGCTCCAGGAGGAACAATATGGAGGTTCAGCTTTCTAAATTCTTCGACAAGCGAGGGCTGAACTTTGTGAACCTGGAGGTGGTTGCAGTAAGACTTGCGGCTCAAGGCATCAGCCATTACATTAGCCTTGCCGGGGGTATATGATATACCCACGTCAAAGTCTGCAACAGTCTCCATCCATCTTTGCTGACGAAGGTTCAGATCTGGCTGAGTAAACAAATACTTCAGACTTTGGTGATCGGTGAAGATCTCGCAACGATTACCGAGAAGGTAGTGTCGCCACTGCTTCAGTGAATGAATGACAGCAGCAAGCTCGAGGTCGTGAACTGGGTAGTTTTCTTCGTGAGGGCGCAGTTGACGAGAGGCATAAGCAATCACTCTGCGCTCTTACATTAGGACACAACCTAATCCTTGACGGGAAGCGTCACAGTAAATGACAAAGTCCTTCTTAGTATCAGGTGGAGCAAGCACGGGGGCAGAAGTCAACTTGTCTTTGAGCGCCTGGAAACTTTCCTGACACTTGTCTGTCCATTCGAACTTGACACCCTTATGCAACAGATTAGTCAGAGGCCTGGCAATCTTGGAGAAGTTCTCGACGAATCGACGGCAATAGCTGGCGAGGCCGAGAAAACTTTGGACTTGCTTCACATTCTTCGGAGGAGTCCAATCGAGAATAGCCTGAACTCGTTCAGGGTTGACGGCAATACCATTCTTGGAGATGACATGCCCAAGATAGGTTACTTCGGGGAGCCAGAATTCACACTTGGAATACTTAGCATACAGTTGATGCTCTCGAAGTTTTTCCAGCACAAGACGAAGATGTGCAGCATGTTCTTCTTCGTTCTTGGAAAATACAAGGATATCGTCTAGATAAACCACGACAAACTTGTCGAGGTAATCCATGAATATATAGTTCATCAGACGAGAGAAGGTGGCGGGAGCATTCGTTAAGCCGAATGACATGACGGTGTACTCGTATGATCCATACCGAGTCACGAAGTCGGTTTTTGGGATGTCCTCCTCACGAACACGGATCTGGTGGTAACCCAACCTCAAGTCGAGTTTGGAGAACACTGATGAGCCAGCCAGTTGATCATAAAGATCATTGATCCGGGGAAGAGGATATTTATTCTGAATGGTAGCTTGGTTTATAGGACGGTAGTCTTGGACTAATCGGTTTGTCCCATCCTTCTTCTTAACAAAGAGAGAAGGTGCTCCCCAAGGAGAGCAACTTGGGCGAATGAAACCTTTGACAAGAGATTTGTCGATTTCCTCCTTAAGCTCAATGAGTTCATGCGGCGGCATCTTGTAGGGTCGTTTAGCTATAGGGGTAGTGCCGGGTTTCAAGTCGATGATGAATTCGACAGCTCTAGCAGGGGGAATCCCTGGAAGTTCTTCTGGGAAGACATCTTGGAACTCACGAACGACGGGAATGTTTTCAATGCCCTCAAGTGGTGCAGCGTTCAACGCATTCAAGGCATAAAGCCGTGCCTCGGCGTTTTGCACCAGATGAGCTTGGTAAGTAACTATTTCGTCTGAAGGGTGTAGCAGATGGACGGTCTTAGTGGCGCAAACTATAGAAGCAGTATGCGCTTTTAACCAATTCATTCCCAGAATGAGATCAATGCTACAGGACTTTAGTACGATGGGAGAGAAAAGGAACTCTAGTCCTTCGATTTCTACAGGGACGTCGTTGCAAACCATGGAGGTTCGACATTGGCCCGCAGGGGTGTGTACTAATAGTGAAGCATTCATGTCCTCACATTTAATGTCGTGCAAGCATGCAAAACCTTATGACATGAATGAATGCGATGCACCTGTATCAAATAAAACGGATGCTGGTACTAAATTTACGAGGAGGGTACCCATCACAGTAGCAGGCTGGTCTTGAGCTTCGCTCAGATCAACGTGGTTGGCATGAACACGATCATGAGACTTGGCATTGTTGCTGCGGGGCTGGTTGCTTCCACGGCCAGTTGCTGGAAGGGCCAGTTGATTCTGGTTCTGGTTGCATTCCCTAGCACGGTTCCTTGGTTGTCCACACCTGAAGCACAACCCATTATTGGGAGTGGGAACAGGAGCTTGTGGTGGTGGAGCTGGGAGTCTTGGCTTCCTAGTCGGAGGAGCAGGCAAACGAGGTGCAGCATAGGTCTGCCTTGGGTAGGTGCATCCGGCTGGTACAAGCTATTGGGAATCCATATCTTGCGCTTCTGCGAGGACGGGCCCGAAGATGAGCCCGTGTCACGGTTGCGCCTGTGAGAGCTCTGGTATTCCTGCAGACCAGTTTCGACATTGATGGCCTTGTTCACCAGAGTGGCAAAATCAGCAAAGTCATGCACTAGAAGTGCGAGCTTGATGTCAGCTTGAAGGCCATCACAGAACTTCTCCTGTCTACGTGCATCAGTTGCAATGTCTTCTTCAGCATAGCGGGACAAGTCAAGAAACTCCTGCTGATAAGCTTCAACAGTCTTGTTGTCTTGGGTGAGGTTGTGAAACTCACGCTTCTTACGGTCCATGACTCCCTGAGGAATGAAGCGAGCACGGAAGGCAGCTTGGAAGTCTGGCCAGGTGATGATTGTTCCAACTGGCAGAGTACGCCTGTGGCTGTCCCACCATTGAGCTGCGGGTCCCTTCAGGAAGAAGGAAGCAAAGGTGACATAGCTGGCAGGTGCTACATTAGCAGACTCCATCTCATAGGTGATGTCACGGCGCCAGTCATCAGCATCCAGAGGCTGAGTTGAGCTATGATACACAGTTGGGTTCAGGCGCATGAAATCCTGCAGAGTTACTGGGGTTGGCTGCTGGTTCATATTGGGGCGAGGAAACTGAGCCATCATATTCTCCATGAACTGGCGATTCATCTCAAGCTGTTGGATCATACCAGCCATGTACTCAGGCGGTGGTGGGCGGTTGCCACCATGTCCACGACCACCTGGTCTAACCATCCTGCTAATATATAACAGGGGTAGTTCAGCATCGAGAAATTTTGCAAGGACAAGAATCATTCATGATGAAACATGCACAATGAAAGCAGCACGATAGATACTACATAGTAGACGATATATCTTACAAAAGAGATCATGCATAGAGTTCGGTACACAGAGTTCAGTACATAGACTAATACATCATAGGCGGCACGTAGGCTCGCGACAAATGCATCTATCATTAATAAGCAAGCCTTCATCAGTCCCAGGTGGAACTGTGGAGGTAGGTGTAGCCTGACAGCTGGTAGTGACGCGAAGGGAAGACCTCCACGTGAGCAGCCTGGGGTCCGCGGATACTCTGGTGCGGAACCCGATGCGCAGGTGGTAGGAGAGGACCAAGTGCAGGAGAGTAGCCTCCCACATCTGGCCAGCCGACGCCCTAGGGCATCACGGTCCTGGCAGGGTAGACCGCAGAACGCGACAAATCACCAGATCGGATAGAGGGGTGCAACAGCGTCAGAGCACGGTACAGGTGCTGACGGGTGGTGTACAACTCGTGGCGAAGAGCTCGGTTAGCTCTATCTAGCCCATCAGCATGCAGAACCAGGTTCTGATGGTAGAAGGTGTTGGGTTTCGTAGTAATTTCAAAAATTTTCCTACGCACACGCAAGATCATGTGATGCATAGCAACGAGGGGGAGAGTGCTGTCTACGTACCCAACGCAGACCGACTGCGGAAGCGATGACACGACGTAGAGGAAGTAGTCGTATGTCTTCACGATCCAACCGATCAAGCACCGAAACTACGGCACCTCCGAGTTCGAGCACACGTTCAGCTCGATGAAGATCCCCGGACTCCGATCCAGCAAAGTGTCGGGGAAGAGTTCCTGTCAGCACGACGGCGTGGTGACGATCTTGGTGAACTACAGCAGCAGGACTTCGCCTAAACTCCGCTACAGTATTATCGAGGTATATGGTGGCAGGGGGCACCGCACACGGCTAAGGAATAGATCACGTGGATCAACTTGTGTGTTCTAGGGTGCCTCTACCTCAGTATATAAAGGAGCCAAGGGGGGAAAGGGGCGCCGGCCAGGGAGAGAGGCGCAGGAGGAGTCCTACTCCTTCCGGGAGTAGGACTCCCCTTCCAATCCTATTCCAATTAGGATTCCCCAAGGGGGGAAAGAGAGAGAAGGGGGCCGGCCACCTTCTCCTAGTCCTAATAGGACTAGGGGAGCGGGAAGTGGCGCAGCCACATTGGGCTGCCCCTTTCTCCTTTCCACTAAGGCCCATGAAGGCCCATATGGCTCCCGGGGGGTTCCGGTAACCTCCCGGTAACCCGGTAAAATCCCGATTTCACCCGGAACACTTCCGATGTCCAAACATAGGCTTCCAATATATCAATCTTTACGTCTCGACCATTTGGAGACTCCTCGTCATGTCCGTGATCACATCCGGGACTCCAAACAACCTTCGGTTCATCAAAATGCATAAACTCATAATGTAACTGTCATCGTAACCTTAAGCGTGCGGACCCTACGGGTTCGAGAACAATGTAGACATGACCGAGACACGTCTCCGGTCAATAACCAATAGCGGGACCTGGATGCCCATATTGGCTCCTACATATTCTACGAAGATCTTTATCGGTCAGACCGCATAACAACATACGTTGTTCCCTTTGTCATCGGTATGTTACTTGCCCGAGATTCGATCGTCGGTATCCAATACCTAGTTCAATCTCGTTACCGGCAAG